>NC_091127.1:54430390-54730390 GCF_040183065.1 Periplaneta americana
ATGTCAATAAAGATCTCCAAGCAATATGCCACACCATTTTCCATTATTATGAGGAAAACAAAATGGTAGCCCACATTTCGACCTTCTCCTCTATTATTATTATTATTATTATTATTATTATTATTATTATTATTATTATTATTATTATTATTATTAAATCTATTATTCTACTAAAAAGGTATGCATGTACGGGTATTTCATTACATATCTGCAGTATGTAGTATGTAATTTGCGTTAAAATTCATTGTGCAATATGGTAAATATTAAGGATGGCTGATACCGATTAGTTCATGTTTAAATAGTTCAAATGGTGTTGATAAACAGTGTCTATACTCATGCCGTTGTAACTGTGCACCTGACAGCTTTGCGTAATGTTGGTGGCGAGAGATGCCACGGTGCCACATTGAATACTGCAAAACAGCTGACGAGTCCTTCGCACCAATTATGACGTCTGACTATTCAGTGCTACACCTTCACGCAAGGGATCATTCTTACACCGTGAGTTATTCTCCGAACGTCTTTTTTTGCTCCATTTCATAACAGCGCTACAAATTAATTATAATGTTATAAATAGGGAAGGGATTTCTAGGTGCTAAAAAAAGAGAGATATAGGACTTTGGTTTGCATTTTTTCTTGTGAAAGATGGATGTGGTAGGGTTACTCTTTCTTAATTGATTTGTCATAACTGTTCTTAAGCTCTCTTGATTATGTATGGCCGAATCTCCACAAACCTAATCTTTCACAATTTCCTCTCCAGCGGTTTGACGTTACTATAGTTTGACTATACAATTTCTTGAACCCTATTTTACCCGAAAGTACATTAGGATTATAGTTATAGGCTGAGTTTATATTATTATAATGAGAATTCATTTGACGTGGGTAGCCCAGTCTTGCTACTTAAAATTAATACTTATATCTACTACAATAATTTGAATTATTTACAAGATTTGAACACAAAGGTGTGATGCGATTTTCGGATACAAAAGTTAGTTAGTGAACATATTGAAAACTTTACATTCTACAGCAATTATGTACGGCAATTAATTTTGAACATTGTAATTACTAAGTACAGTGACATCAGAGACTGTCGGAATTTAGTAGCGTTCAAAAGCAAACTTATTAAGCATTTTCTTACTGCGTAAAGTAGGTTTACTTTTTACTTAATTAATAAAAAGAAATTTTTCTCTCTTCTTAACTTTTACAATAAACTGTCTAGCTATTATTAATCATTTAACCTTTTAGTACTTTGAGTTTTATTGTATTTGTAAATTTAATATTAATTGTAATTATAATTGTAATTGTGTTCTTAATATTGTAGTTGTAATCCCTTGGTAGAGGGGAAGAGAAGGTCTGATGGTCTTATCTCTACCAGCTTAAATAAATAAATAAATAAATAAATAAATAATTAGTGTTACGAAACTTAAAAATTGTATATAAATAATTAATACACCTGAATGTTGAAATGTATATCAGAACATGGAAAATGTATATTTACTTTTCTGTCTCCATCTCCAGTTGAATTTTCTCCAGGATTTCAAGACCTGAAATTTTACTCGACGAAACCTTTGTCAAGTTCAGTAAAGAAATAATTTAGTTTTCTAATACATACATTTCTGTTTTTATTTTGCACAGGAAGTCATAATTACGTACTCCTTTGCTATCAATTACATAATTCATTGCCAGTTTCATCGCCATTTTTCATAGATTTAAATTAGCTAAATGGCCAAAATCGGGTCCTTAAATCTAAGTCTTACTTAGTGCGCTAATCTGTCCTTAAATGCGTGGAGAAATGCAAATTTGATTAAGTCTTATCTGAACAAAGATTTAATGAAGACTTAAATTTAAGTATGGATGGTAAAATGGGACACTGAAATGTATCTCCAACAACAATTAAAACTTCCAAATAACGGACAGCGTGAAAGAAAAAAAAGAAAAAGAAGGTTGTGAATTAAACGGAATTCTAACGGAATTCTTCGCAACAATCATTATCGTGTATTTGAACGTTCTTGTACTTTACTGAAAGTAAGCAGAACAGGTTGTTAGTTGTGATACTGTACGTGAGCAGTCCGTACTTTCTTAGTTTGTCAAGTTGAGTGTTCGGAAGTACAGTCACATTAAAAATGTCACATAAACGTAAACGTTTGTCACTAAAAGAGAAAGTGGATATTGTAAAGGAGAAATTAAGTGTTCGTGAGCTGGCCACAAAGTTTAATGTGGGAAAAACTCAGGTTAGTGAAATTTTGAAAAAACAAGGATGTTATTTTAAAACCATACGCTGAGAATGCAAATGAGAACAAAAAAAGAGCTTTTCCTAAAACTGAGAGGCTTGCCATTGACAATTTAACATATGAATGGTTCTGCCGTGCTAGAACAAACAAGATGCCTTTATCTGGGATTTCTCTCTGGATGAATACTGTAAACAATCTCACTGTCTACTGTACTGTACTGTAAAATATAGTGTTGAATATGTATGAGAAATTTTAATGTAATGCATACAGTACATACTAACGATTTTCTAAATAACGGACACTTATCAATAACGGACATTTAATTTTTCCCCGGTGGTGTCCGTTATTGGGAAGTTTCAGGTCCACACCTGTGGAATAATGGTTAGCGCGTCTGGCCGCGAAACCAGGTGGCCCGGGTTCGATTCCCGGTCAGGACAAGTTACCTGGTTGAGGTTTTTTCCGTGGTTTTCCCTCAACCCAATATAAGCAAATGCTGGGTAACTTTCGGTGTTGGACCCCGGACTCATTTCACCGGCATTATCACCTTCATCTCATTCAGACGCTAAATAACCTAAGCTGTTGATAAAGCGTCGTAAAATAACCTACTAAAATAAAAAGAAGTTTCACTGTATAAAACGAATATCATTCACAAGACGGTTAAGGAACTGAATTGTTGCAACTCGTACAAAACGCATAAAGAGAACTTAGTTAAATTTTATTTTTTGAATGATTGTGTAAAGTAGGCCGTATTTGAGAAACGCCTTCCAAACTTACCTTCATTTTGATGTGAGATAGCGACCAGATTGGTGCTTTTCTCGTATTGTTCACTTATCCTAAAGAAGCTGAATGAAACAACAGACTACTAAGTGGAAAAGAAACTTCGGTTATTGAACCGTTGACCTTCTGGATACGAAGTCCTTACTCTAAGAAGAGGCTTCATAAGTCTTCAGTTCATGAGGTCACTCTATATTATCTAATTAATGGTATATGCAGTTATACTGTTCAGAAAGCAGCGGAATGTAAATAACACAGCAGAGAGTCTGTCTGGAAATGAGGAAACCGCGGCGTAATATATTCAAGAGAACACACACGCAGGCGCCCCAGCTCGCGAGAAGGAAAGGGATGTAAATCTGAACGAAATATATTGCTTTGATCTATTGCAGAGACTCTGTAGAATCCCACTACTCAATCTCTTCGTCTATCTAGGAAATTAAAACGTTGCTGTGACGTTTAATGCAGATGTTGGTCTCGTAATAGAAAAAAGTTTTACGTTTTCCTGGTGTATGTGCCCCCTTTGCAGTAGACGATAAAAGTCATCGTCCCTCGCGGATATGCAACCAGGCACCTTATAATAAGGTTACCAGATTTTTTACCTGAAATTCGGGACACCGGTCAGCTCCACAATACGATCACTACATTACTGTTAGGCCCGGTTTCTTCAATCTTTGTTAAAATGCACCTAACATAGCGTTAATTACTGTAAGTTAAAAGTATAAAGTGCTGTTAAAAATATTGCGTTTCTTAAACTTCACATTTCATATTTTAACATTCTGTTTGTTAACTCTTTGTTAGGACCAGAGATTCTAGAGTTTAACCATAACCTATAACGAGGTATAGGCTCAATACTGTTTTGTGAACTGTTACAATTGCGATCCTCGCTTGTTTCTGTTGTGTGTTTCAGAGAGAATAGAAGTATTTCTATTCTCTCAGGTTTAATTTATGCTTCTTTCCGTCCTCTGTATCACAGTAGCGTGGAGCGGCGTATTGGTATTGTTGTTGTGAAATGGAAAACACTGGCACAAAAAGAAGTCGTGGGACTAATTTCTCTTCGTTCGAGAGAAGCCTTCTGCTGGAAATAATTTCGCAGTATAAACCAATTATTGAGAATAAACAAACAAACGGATCTAAGTTGAAAACGAAAAGTGAGGCTTGGCAGAAAATAGCCTATACCTTTGTATGAACTTCTGTTCTGTCAAATCACAGAAATCATCCGCTCTGTTTATGTATCCATGGATATCATTTTCTAAATAATAAAGATATAAAAGTTCAGCATCTAACGCACCAGCCATATTGAATACTTCTATGCTAACAGAGAGTTAAATGATTTAACTGCATGAAATTGGGCAGCTAAATTAACATGGGTTTTAACAGCCTGTTAGTACTAACAGGAGTTGAAGTAATGCTTCAACTGTTAAGTTTACAGTTAAAATGGAGTAACACACCGTTATAATTTAACAAAGGTTGAAGAAACCGAGCCTTATAGTTGTTGTTTCTTCTTCTATTGTTGCTTTTCCTATTATTGTCATTAATTATTATTATCATTATTATTATTATTATTATTATTATTATTAATAGGCCTAGTGTTACTAAATTAAATTAAATTAAATTAAATTGCTACATGATGACGTAACAGGCACTTCCATGATGTATTCACTATGCGATACTATACATGAACTGTTTCGTCGAACATGGCACAATATTATTAGGAGATATTGACAGATGAAAATTTAAAAATAATTACGAATGATGAAATATATTACGTTAATATGTCGGCATCTATGACTTTATTATTGCTACATGTCAAGAACTTTCAAACGGATGTTTTTCAAGTGGTTTTGTGTTCTAATGGATAAAAACGTTAGCGAAGCAAATAGTACAGAACGAGTTCGAATCTACCCGTCGGCAAGGTAAATAAATTATAATATAATAATATAAAATAGTTAATTAATAACAATATAAATAGTATAAATAATGTATCATATAATGTGTAATTTACATATAAATGAATATAAAAAATAAAATAAATGAGATAAGGAGAGAAGAAAAGACAAGTTTAACATAAGTTTTTTTTTTTCTTTAACCTTCCCAAAATCTTATATTTTCGACATAAGTAAAAACGACATAAGTAACACCGGCGAGTCATTTTCAATTACCTGTTATCTTATCGACTTCTGGCTTAGCCTACTTTCATTACCAAAACTTTAAAGACAGGGAGAGGGAAAATAGATACATTTAAATATTTACAAACTGTCCTCCATTGAGGGTAGCCCTTACGGACTCAGTTTGTCCTAAAAAAAATACATATGTAAACATAGATAATTAAATTAAAAAAAAAACAAAGAAAAGGGCATGAAAGATTACAACTGCTATTAATGTGGCACCATGTGATTAATCAGGATTTGACAGAATTTTTTTAACACGGTTATCACAATGGCATCCCTCAGAGATGTTGGCAGAGCAAATTTCCGTCGAAATTCTTCGAAAAAAGCTGGTACAGTCACTCGAGCACCCTCGAGCGAGCCGAATACCTCAACGCGAATTAAGGCATATTTCACCTTGAAATAGTTTCTGTAGGGTTAAAGTGAAATTGAATGTAAACTTGTTGGTAGTTCAATGAATTCTAATATGCAAGTAGAGCACATAACCACTAAGTTAATGGCATCTCTCAAACGGTCTTGGTTTGAGAGACAACAATTTATTTTAAATTTGTACAACTGATTCTAGTATGCTGCCTGGATCGTTACACAATTGGACAATCGTTATCGGGCTTTTATCCCTTACCAAGTTTTGAGAATGGAGTAAGAGTATTTCCACTCCTCCCTAAAAATGTACGCCTATATTTTCTCTCTAATTAAAGTGAAACATGTATGACGGTAAATTAAGACAGCTCATCCTGCTTGTAATTTTCCTAAGGCTCTAGGACAAAATAGGTCGTAATGAGCCTTACAAGAAATGGGTGAGACGAACATCTCCTCCCACACAAATTTCGCTATGTTTCCAAATTAAAGTCTTCTGATATTGGAACCCTGGCTTACGCAATGTCACTCTCTCAGTGCAAGGGCTTGAATCCCTTCTCATTCGAAGATTGCGATGTCCTACTCGATGAGCAGGCTTTTAACATCCTCGGCGATCTGTCCTGCCCTGTCGGCGTTCTGGCATGCTACTCTCCCCTCCACTCATCTGGTAGCTATTAGGTTAGATTTATTGTCGGTTTTTCCTTTCAAAATTCCCTATGTTTCTTCAATGGAACGGAGAAAATTGGAGTGAGACAAATGGCTTACAGGCTTGGAGATGACTTACACATTTCTTCTCAACCGTAATTTTCCTTGCAAGAACGCGTTTACGCGTACTTTTTAAATATTATTCAGCGCATTTCCCCATTCATTCATTGGGCTGATTTCATACTTTCACGGTAATTAAGTTGTGGACAATAATTTGGTGTTATTAACTGTGCCTCTATACAGAGTTGTTTCCAATCTCTGATAACGAAATTGAATGACGTCATGTAAGTCAGGAATCACACCGACAGCTGAATTGCGGAGAGAGGTGACAGACCAGTAGTGAGTGATTTAATAATCAGAGTGCACGGTGTATCACAGTAGCAATGCCCAAGAAAATCGAGCCTTTTTGGGAGGAGTACATAACTCTTTCCGATGCCAAGTACAGTTACGTGAAAATCATAGGACACTGCAAAAAACGTGGTTTCGTTATTTTCAAGAAAGGCATCTTGAATGTACCTAATAAGACTGGCAAAGCTCGCGGGACGAGTAGACTAATAATAGCGTCCATTATCACAGACTACTGAACGGAAATGAGTGCGCGATGCATGGGAGCATTATTACATCTTTACTCGTGGCTACTGCGCAAGCTCCATCTTCCTGCAACGATCTAGCAATCCACAATCGACAATAGGAAGTTGATTTCTGAATAGCCCTTGTACCATGTCCTGGAACTTAACTAACTTAACTTTTCCAACATTACGGAACTACATAAGCATACAGGTTCCATCATTAATGCATTCTCTGGCAAGCTTACTAGGTAAAAGGTAAAGGTATCCCCTAACATGCCATGAAGGCACTTGGGGGGGGGGGGCCACGGAGGTAGAGCCCCATGCTTTCCATGACCTCGGCACTAGAATGAGGTGGTGTTGTCGGCACCACGCTCTGACCGTTTTGAAAAGTCATACATGGATTCGCTCGGGGGGTGGGGGGAGTTGAATACGGGGAAAAAAAAAGTCTACAATTTTGAATCACATCATACAAAAAAGCTTCAAGAAATTGCTTACAGCCTTCATATGAGTAAACTTATCGTAAGATTTTTTGAACACATGTCATGTTCTTCACATTACATTCCATTATCGCTCACCTTTACTAACACAAAAATAAGCATTGATTTACACCAATATGCCTTTGCTGTAGCGTAAGGTGTGCCCTCACAAGCGATAATTAGGAAGAACAGTTGAGAATTAGGTATAGTCCGGATCAGCGTACTTAATACCCTAAGGGTGAAACCTAACCATTTTCCCCCCATTACTATTACTACATATGCTAGTGAATCAGGTTGATTTTCTAGTTTGAAGGTTGAATTTTCTTTTGCCAACTTGTTTCGAATTTCGATACTGAGAAATACTACAACTGGTAGTAATTTTCTAACTGTAATGTTGGCAGCAGGAACAACTGTTGTCGGTAGTGCAAATTCTGAAAATTCAAATTGTTCTAGATTTCTAGATTAGTGGAAGGTAATGAAATTCGAACATATTAATAATTAAGTAATATCATTATTATATTAATACATAATTGTTATATTATGTGTTGTGTTGCGGTTACAATTCAAGATTAGGCTATAGTCAGATAAGTGTAAATAAATATAACATATGGTGTGATAAATGCACTTGGCTGATCGATAGAAAATGCACACGGAGACAGCAATTATAACTAAAATAGCAAAATTATTAGGAGTAAGCAAGTATTCTTAAGCATACATTTCATAGTGGCATTCGGTTTTCGGAGTTTGTACTAATCATTTCACGTGATCAAACAAATACATTTTTAGGTTAGATTTCGTGAATCGTAAACTATTTAGTCAAAGCAATGAATTTTATGTTGTCAGACAAAATACATTTTAATATTAGATCATATTAATCTACTAATTTACAACATAGTGTGCGAGAGATCCCGGAGGAAAATATAGGCCTACTCTTTCACAAATTTATTGAACCATTCAGAAAACGTCTCCCAACATAAAGGTGAGATGTAGTAAATAAGTAAATAAGCAAGATATTACTATTATTATTATTATTATTATTATTATTATTATTATTATTATTATTATTATTATTATTGTGCATGGCATTGCGATTTTACTCTCTTTGGTGGTATCTGGTATTAGTTAGCAACACTGAAGAGACAGCCAAATTAGTATTTTAGGAACTGCTCTTACGTGATCCTCACTATAGAATGGAACATTTTAAGCTATTTTAAAAACAAATTTCTTGTTTGTGTGTCGCATATTTGCAGCTACGTTTTTGTAGGTAACTTTTCATTTATATAGGCTAGTATGTGTGCAAAATTTCAAAGGAAGTTACAGCCTTATGTTGAGAAAGATTCCATAGTCAGGCTGAAAGATACAGAAAACAACCTTTTAATATTAACTGACTGTCTGATGAGCAGTGAGGGAAGTGAGACGGTATGCGACGGTATGGAATACCGCCACTGGTTTCTATGGCCAGAAAACATACCGTTAGTGAAAAATGACATACCGTCACTGAAAAAATGTGATCGTGAAAATTTGTTTATACATTTCTTCACAGCAAAGAGTACTATATGTTTGCTTCGTAAATCTAAACCACAGCATTCTGGAACTGTGTTCAGAGTGTATTTAGACACGCTTATTTGATAAGCTCAACCCCTGGAATGTTTACAACGGTAGTATTTCAAATATAGAAGGCTGTGGTCTGTAGCTTGTGGTGGCCATTGTTGCCAATTTAGTGACTGTCATTTTTTGTTGCACTTTTTATTTATAATTAAGTAAGGCACTTTGAAGCTTTAAGATTATTTTAAGTGATAAATCTCAAAGGATATTGTAAAACGATCTAGTAAATAGCTGAAGTAAATTGAAATCATTTTATTAAGAAATTTAACGTGTTGCGTAAACTTCAAAGATTCGCGTTACAAACTGCACGAAACAATTGAAGAGTCCACTGCAAGAATGATGGATGTCACTTTCTTGTCGAAAATGAACCAAGACTGTCAATGCATAGCTTAAGACATATAGAATTTACATAGAGAGTTATATGACATTAACACTGATAGTCATTGTCCAGTAATGATTGGAAAATCACAGTTAAGCTTTGAGCGCTAAGCATTTTA
This sequence comes from Periplaneta americana, assembly GCF_040183065.1. Classification (NCBI taxonomy): domain Eukaryota; kingdom Metazoa; phylum Arthropoda; class Insecta; order Blattodea; family Blattidae; genus Periplaneta; species Periplaneta americana. The sequence continues at coordinate 54,439,767 of NC_091127.1, forward strand.
AACTTTCAATCGCTTCTCCTGAAAAATGTATTCCAAATGACATCCATCATTCTTGCAGTGGACTCTTAAATTATTTATTGTAACTTATACGTAATTTATGTCTATGCTGTAAAGAAGGGGATATGCCTTTTCTTAAATCAAGGTATGCCAGAGGAAAATCTTGGAGTAGCATACCGCCTCTGTTTCCCCCCCCCCCACTTCCCTCACAGCTGATGAGCGATCTATCTTAGAGCTCTTTGAAGTGTTGTGTAAGATATTATGGTTCTAAATTGGGGCTATAGTCCTTTGGAGCGTTCCCTCTTGCAAATGTGTGGATCTGATTCCTAAAACTTCGGATAGGAACATGTCTAATCCATGTCTTAAATTCCTTCAGTTCAATGTAAAAAAAAAAAAAACAGAATTATGTCATAGGCAACCTTTTGTTATTCCCATTCCTAGAACTGTTTTCTTCAAGAACTCTCCATTGTTTGTTATGTGTAATACTTACAACTCTCTGTCTTTAAACTGTGATTCCCAATTAGATTTCAGTTTAACAGCTGAAAAATTTCATACAATATTAAAAAGAATAGAGTGTTAGTTGGGAGACCGGAGGGAAAAAGACCTTTAGGGAGGCCGAGACGTAGATGGGGGAATAATATTAAAATGGATTTGAGGGAGGTGGGGTATGATGATAGAGACTGGATTAATCTTGCACAGGATAGGGACCGCTGGCGGGCTTATGTGAGGGCGGCAATGAACCTTCGGGTTCCTTAAAAGCCATTTGTAAGTAAGTAAGTAAGTATTAAAAAGAATTGTACTGTATTTCCTTAGATATTTTAATTATGAAGAAGTGTATTATTACAGTCTAGTATATACAGTCACGAAGCTTGAGTTGTGAGGATGCTAGGAACAATATTCTGTGCCAGTACTATTTCGCATTGTCTGTAATGAGGCGATATTAGCGATCCTAGTGGTCAGCAATTATCTATGGATGCATATTTATTACGTATTGAGTTTCATGACTGTATATAATAGACTGGTATTATAATGTTTTTACTCTAGTTTTTAAATAATTTTGCATCATTATATTGGCATTTGTCACTATATTAACTGCAATATTATATTCTAGCATCTATTACCGTTATGTATTTTCTTTCTTTCGTTTGTGTTGTTTGTTTTGTTTTTGTTTTTATATATTTTGTGTATGTATCTGTGTAAGCCACCTGTAATTGGAAGCCTGCGTCTGTTGGTGGTGGATTTAAATAAATCTATACTAATAATAAATCTGTAGCCGAAATTTTTCTGGTAATTTTCGATTTTCCAAAAATAATTGGTCCTAACATATATAATTAACCATCCTGAAACCGAAAATCGTTTTTTTGAAATTTTTGTTTGTATGTCTGTCTGTCTGTCTGGATGTTTGTTGCCTTTTCACGCGATAATGGATGAACGGATTTCGATGAAAATTGGAATATAAATTATGTTCGTTGTAACTTAGATTTTAGGCTATATGACATTCAAAATATATTATTTAAAAGGAGGGTTATAAGGAGGCCTGAATTAAATAAATCGAAATATCTCGCTTATTATTGATTTTTGTGAAAAATATTACATAACAAAAGCTTCTTTAAAAATAATTTGCGATAAGTTTTATTCCTTGAAAAATGTTGATAGGACTGATATTTAATGAGATAAATGAGTTTTAAAATTGAAATAACTGCCATCTAAGGTCGTATAATGAAATAAAAAACAAATGACTTCGTCTATAAGGGGCCTTGGACAGCAACAATCGAAAGCTATGAAAGATAGCCTACAGAGAATGTTTCTGTGTTTCTATGAAATAATATCGGAAGCTAAATTAACCGATTTGTATAATTAATTATTATTTCACCATTGGAAAGTGTAGTTTCTCTAGATGGACATAATGCTATAATGTTATTACAGTAACTTGTGATATAATATAATGTAATGTAGTATAATATAATATAATATATGTAATGTAATATTATATAATATAATTTAAGTTATTTGAAGGGTTCAGAACCATAGTGGGCCAAACGCCATTTACTGAATACGTAGAAAACAATGGTTAAAATTAAGTTATTACCATAATTCAATGGAAACCTATAACAAGTAAAATAAAGTATACACATTAAATCTAAATGATGTCAATGTTCATTAAACTATGCTTGCATGTAATAAAAATTAGAAACATGTTAAAGGAATTGTCATTGTACCAATGAGTGGTCTCTGGACCAAAATGATCGCATTTTAATTATTTGGATACAATTTAAATTAAGTAACATATTAAACGATTTATCCTTCTATCAAACACGAATGTTCCCTGGATCAAATGTCCTATTTTAATTATGTAATTACTTTATATTTATTTCTAACGGGTGCAGCGGAGCGCACGGGTACGGCTAGTAAATAAATAAATTTTTAGCCATTTATGAATAATTTTTTAATTTTCTGTATATAAAGGAGACTGTGACGTAGAATCGAGGACGAAAATGTTAATATTGTTCATTTTAAGAGATAACAACCTTGCCATGCGCACGTCTTTCCAGTCAGGCTGGATCGTAACACCCACAGGACGGTCCTAGCCATCACATCTCTGCTAACTTCACATCTTCATTGATGGGCGTGCATTGAAGTGCAGGACACTGCATTACCGACGTAGTTTTTTTGTGTGTCCGTATGATAGAGACCGTGAAGCGTGACGCCAAGCACCTCCCTCCGGAGTGCTGCCACTTGTTTTCAAGACGCCCAAACTGCGTCCTCATTGGAGAATAATCTCAAGTATCCAATTGCCAAGCCTACTGGTTTCCGGGCCCTCTTTGTAACATTGCTGCAAAAGTTATTTATAATAATATATACGTGGTGAAAAAAAGGAAAAAAATTACGTAATCGTCGTTAAGATCTTGGAGCTGTTGTGTGTGATTAGCGGCTTCGCCCCGCCCAGTGTCTTGTTCGGGCTGCTGGCACCTCCCCAACAGAGGCTATCCCCCCCTCTCCGCCCCTTCCAGCATCCGGCCACATGGACCTGTGCAGGGAATTCCGATTAAAACTAGAGTATGAGGGCCTTGACAAAAAGGATCCATTGTTTACATTATGACAGTTCCGTGAGGTCGCGTGCTTAGGATTCGGAGAGTTGCTGAGCCCTACAGCAACCATTGCTTATTTGTAGCAAGGACGGTGTTATCAGTATTATTATTATTATTATTATTATTATTATTATTATTATTATTATTAACGATTAGGGAAAATACGAGAATTTTACTTGAAGCAAGTAAAGAAATAGGTTTGGAAGTAAATCCCGAAAATACAAAGTATATGATTATATCTCGTTACGAAATTATTGTTCGAAATGGAAATATAAAAATTGGAAATTTATCCTTTGAAGAGGTGGAAAAATTCAAATACCTGGTAGTAACAGTAACAAATATAAATGATAGACTACTCGGGAGGAAATTAAACACAGAATAAATATGGGAAATACCTGTTATTATTCAGTTGAGAAGCTTTTATCATCCAGTCTGTTGTCAAAAAATCTGAAAGTTAGAATTTATAAAACAGTTATATTACCGGTTGTTCTTCATGGTTGTGAAACTTGGATTCTCACTTTGAGAGAGGAACATAGGTTAAGGGTGTTTGAGAATAAGGTGCTTAGGAAAATATTTGGGGTTAAGAGGGATGAAGTTACAGGAGAATGGAGAAAGTTACACAACACAGAACTGCACGCATTGTATTCTTCACCTGACATAATTAGGAACATTAAATCCAGACGTTTGAGAAGGGCAGGACGTGTAGCACGTATGGGGGAATTCAGAAATGTATATAGAGTGTTAGTTGGGAGGCCGGAGGGAAAAAACCTTTGGGGGGCCGAGACGTAGATGGGAAGATAATATTAAAATGAATTTGAGGGAGGTGGGATATGATGGTAGAGACTGGATTAATCTTGCTCAGGATAGGGACCAATGGCGGGCTTATGTGAGGGCGGCAATGAATCTCCGGGTTCCTTAAAACCCATTAAGTAATTATCATTATTATTATTATTATTATTATTATTATTATTATTATTATTATTATTTTGTTCATATCAACTGTAGACTTAACACAATGGACGTATGTATCAAATAGATGTGGAAGTGAATGTGCTTTTAATTTTCCTCAACTTGCAATTCGTTCATTCACTTACTCACCCACCGTAAAGATGGAAAGGGACACTGCTTGAGCGGTGCGATTAGAGTGACGTCAGAATGCGGATTAGCTGGAATCTGCTGGAGCGGAATGTTAGTACCTCCATTTTGTGCGCTACAACTGATCAACTGTGACAAAGCTGATAAACAGCCGATTAAGTGGACGGTGACGACATACATGCTGCATAGCAAACTTAAGGCTGGAAAGTGGCACAATGAGAAGAAATAAGGGGCAGATCTGTAAGAAATGTCATCCTATTCACCAATTTCGGGAACTATGTATCAGTTCGGGCTTTAAAATACATCATAAATTGGTTCTATCAATCTAAAATACGTATTGAGATGGATAAAATAGTTTAAATAAATAAAAACTACAATAAGTACGTAATGACAGATCGAATATCGCATCGAATTCATTAATCATAAACGAATTATTCAAATATATTCTTGAAGCCAGTTTATAGAAAATTTGTTTATTTATTTATTTAATTACTTATTTATTTATTTTATTCTTATAATGTAATCAAGCGTACAACCTCATCAGTAAGATCTTCTTCTTCTTCTTCTTCCAAACTGCAGTTTGGTTATAATTCCCGTCCTGCGTCTGTGCTTACATTAGAAACTGGTCGTCCTACATCTCTGTGCTCAGGGGAATGTAGTGAAGAATTTTAAAAGACAAACGGTATGCTAGCATCCTAAAAATATGCTGTTTCCATTTTTATTGATACTTATAAACTTCATCCGTTATTTCTTCCATATTCCATCTGCTCCTCATATCTTAACTTCGGATATAATATGGTCTCTCAGTGTGACGCCTGATGTGGATCGTATAAATTTGATTTGTGACGAATTTATTCTCCTTTTATCATTTTCGCGCTGTGTCCAACATTCACTGCCATATAATAGGACTAGAGCTGGTTTCGTTATTAGATTATGGAATCTCGATTTAATTTCCTTTCTCATTTGTTTTCCAGAATTCCTTCGTAATATCCCATTTAGTTGCTATTTGGGAAAAGGAAATTGTACCAGAACAATGGAAGGAGTCCATAAACGTACCTATCTTTAAGAATGGGGACAAGACTAATTGTAGTAACTTTCGAGGAATATCACTTTTATTGACATCCTACAAAATTTTGTCCAATATTCTTTTGAGAAGATTAACTCCTTATGTACATGAAATTATTGGGGATCATCAGTGTTGTTTTAGGCGTAATAGATCAACTATTGACCAGATATTTTGTATTCGACAGATAATGGAGAAAAAATGGGAGTATAAGGGTACAGTGCATCAGTTATTCATAGATTTCAAAAAGGCATATGACTCGGTTAAGAGAGAAGTTCTATATGATATTCTTATTGAATTTGGTATTCCCAAGAAACTAGTTCGATTAATTAAAATGTGTCTCAGTGAAACGTACAGCAGAGTTCATATAGGTCAGTTTCTGTCAGATGCGTTTCCAATTCACTGTGGGCTAAAGTAAGGAGATGCATTATCACCTCTACTTTTTAACTTTGCTCTAGAGTATGCCATTAGGAAAGTCAAGGATAACAGAGAGAGTTTGGAATTGAAGGGTTACATCAGCTGCTTGTCTATGCGGATGACGTGAATATGTTAGGAGAAAATCCACAAACGATTAGGGAAAACAAGTGAATTTTAATGGAAGCAAGTAAAAAGATAGGTTTGGAAGTAAATTCCGAAAAAACAAAGTATATGATTATGTCTCGTGACGAGAATATTGTACGGAATGGAAATATAAAAATTGGAAATTTATCTTTTGAAGAGGTGGAGAAATTCAAATATCTTGGAGCAAAAGTAACAAATATAAATGATACTCGGGAGGAAATTAAACACAGAATAAATATGGGAAATGCCTGTTATTATTCGGTTGAGAAGCTTTTTGCTGTCGAAAAATCCGAAAGTTAGAATTTATAAAACAGTTATATTACAGGTTGTTCTTTATGGTTGTGAAACTTGGACTCTCACTTTGAGAGAGGAACATAGGTTAAGGGTGTTTGAGAATAAGGTGCTTAGGAAAATATTTGGGGCTAAGAGGGATGAAGTTACAGGAGAATGGAGAAAGTTACACAATGCAGAACTGTACGCATTGTATTCTTCACCTGACATAATTAGGAACATTAAATCCAGACGTTTGAGATGGGGAGGGCATGTAGCACGTATGGGCGAATCCAGAAATGTATATAGAGTGTTAGTTGGGAGGCCGGAGGGAAGAGGACCTTCGGGGAGACCGAGACGTAGATGGGAGGATAATATTAAAATGGATTTGAGGGAGGTGGGATAGGATGATAGATACTTAATTAATCTTGCTTAGGATAGGGACCAATGGCGGGCTTATGTGAGGGCGGCAATGAACCTCCGGGTTCCTTAAAAGCCAGTAAGTAAGTAATATCACATTCAGTGTGTTACATGTGATCAAATTTTTCTGGGCATTCATTAGATAATTAAATAATGAGATATTATGTAAGCCTATGTGTAGTCTATGTATCTGTTCACACTGCAAAAGGGGAAATAGCCGGTGGCAGTGGTAACTAATTACACTCAATAATGACAATTAATAATAAACACAATTAATAATAGTATTAATTATTAATTAAGAATAATTAGTAGTAATAACAATAGTATAATAATATTAACAAGGCGCATCCTAAATTAAATAAAGCACGATGACTTAAAATAACATTTAAAGTAAATGTAATTTGTATCTTAAGCCAAGTTCGAACTAAAACCCACGAGTATGATATGTTCATACTTACACAAGTACCTTTCAGCACTACACTCATTTCGCTGTCAACTCACTGAGTGCACTGGAACTACGACACATTCCACTGATTCTATCCTGATTTCACTAACACTTCAAAAACGTTTCACTGTTCAAATACTTTGCTCTACCACTATAAAGTATAAAACTTCACTGACACAAACATACACGTACTTCACTGACACAACACACTTCACACTTCACTGACACAACACACATCTTCACTGATACAACACCTCAAATAACAATACATCAATTACACCCTTTAAACAGTGTGCATAATATACTACCGTCTATTAGTAAAGTTCTTAAGCCTAGTTTTAAATACATTATTTGATTATTGGTAAAGCCTTTAGTAAGTTTGTAGATAAAGCATTCCAGTCTCTGGTAGTACGAGTGAGATAAGAAAACTTTCCAGTGTCCGTCCTCTGTCTTCTTTCCCTCAATTTATATGAGTGGTCGTTCCTTGAAGTAATTTGGCGGCTGCAACCTATTTTTTATTTCTCTCCAGGCAGGCTCACCTCTGTATGTTTTGAATATTGCGCATAATCGATGAACATTACGCATAATCGCATATGGCTTCCTAAATAAACAAAGTCTGTAGCTTCTTCTATCACTTTATTGATGGTGCATATCTTTGCTCTTGCAAGGTGTTTGCCACATACTGTCATTGATTTAGTTTTTTCTTCTAAGATCTTCATGTTATATGTCTTCAAAATATTCTATATCAGCAAGATATAACTTACATCTTATGGCATTCTTGACAACGACAAAGAGCACGTAACACCAGACTTGCTAACCTACGAAAGATGGAATGCAGGAAATGGGAATGTGGTGGGGCTTATTCTTTTTAATAACAATAGCAATAAGACGAGAACGTAACATTAAAATGAAAGGTACGCGATCACATCTAAATCTATAAGATTATCATATCAATGCGGGAGAGCGGAAATTGTGGGCCAATTGCGGATGATTCGGCAGCAGCAGTTAAGGTGGCAGCTCTGTAATATAACGACAAACTGATCATAACAAATCTATAGCAGCAATCTGCTTGCGACATCGCTCATTCCTTAGCTGCATAATACTCTACGTTTTGAGTTTACTTACTTTTTTTTCAGCAGTATCTTATTCGTGGATGTGGATTGTTTACCGTGCCATCTAACTAATAGGCGTATGTTATAACTAGGGACCGTATTTTTAGGTTTTAAGAAGTCCATTTTAGGTTATTGGAATAAGTGAAATAGGTTTTCTTTAGGTTTTTAGCCCAAACTGTGAAAGGGGTCGCAAAAATTGCCTGATTGTTAAAAATGTACCCTTACAGTTAGTTTTAATTTCCCTCGGTGGTAAAGTTGGAGTTATTTCCAATCTACTGCCGTAATAAATGTGATTTCACTTGTTTTGGCATAACTTAACAAAACACAAAATATATTAATTCAGTGTTAACAGCAGAAGCACCAGAATAAGACAGACTGCACAGAGACTTCAGAAAAGTTCGCAGCTTGTACCCGCACACGCAAGATCACAGTCTTCTATCTGGGAATATGCTCGAAAACTTCACGAATTTCAATAAAACGACTTTTTTGCAGTTCATTCACCTTGAAACAAAGTTGTCACTTCATACCCTTCTACTGGCATCTCATATCTGGGATCAGTGGAAATTTCAAAATACATACAGTGCCCTTAAGAGGATGACAGTGCCCTTGAGAGGATGACAGTGCCCTTGAGAGGGTGAAGTCTCTGAAGAACAACCAGCTATATAAAGAAACCATGAACCCTGCAAAACAACAAAAGACTAAAGGGGTAAAGACCACAAATTGGGTCGCTTTCTCCAGTGCAGAAGAGAATAAAAATTATAAGATATATTGAAATTTCTAAATATATTTATATAAAAACAATAAATATTTTAAAAATACATATTAATTATGATTTGGGTTTTTTAGTTGTTTAGGTTCAATTCAGTTTGTTTTAGGTTCAACAGAATTTACATATATAACTCTTATTATGACCTTGATTCGGAAAATTATCTAAGAAATTGTGAGTTCAGAAGTAAGGAAAAAAATAAGTAAAACCTATAAATCCGGTGCCTAGTTATAACATTAATTATTTATAAATTGAATAGTATATTAATTTTTATTGATATAATATCTTGAGAAACATTGGCAGCTTACCGAACCGAATTCTTGCGATTCATAACGATTTCATACGATCTGTTAGAATCGACACGAATCACAATAATATAATACTCCAATATTTTTACTTTTGTGATCATACGTATTTGTAATTTCTCTACTATACAAAGCGTTTCCCCCATAGCGCAGTTATTTAGCTCGTCATTTTAATCCCAATGGGACTTTCATTAATTTTTTTTGTGTACAAAGTAACTAATGGCTGCTCAGAAGAAATCAAAGAAAAGTATAAGCTCTTTTTACAGGCCAAGAGATATTGCTTTGGACTCCGGAAATAACTAAAGTCATATTTATTAACAATTATTAAGAGTAAAATTGAATCATGTAAAATAATAGTAATTAATCATATGTTAATGTGTATGGATCAGGCACATAGATTTTAACAAAAACTGGTGAAAAATTTATTCGTACCTATTTTTTAAAGAAAGATGTTGAGAGTCAAATATGGACTAATTAACATAAATTGTGGACACAAATCAGAGATAAGTTATATGCCTTAGGAAAAGCATATGAATATTAAAACCTAAAAGGGCTAGAATGGGCAGGACATGTAATAAGATGAAAGATGAAGGCAAACGATCCAAAGAAAGGACGATCAAAGCTTCGATGGGAATGTATGATAAGTGACTCTTAAATTGACGAAGTATCCTATTGGTTGCAATATTTTAATTTGTTATAATTTTAATAAAATAACAGCAAATAAATTGGTTGGTAAATATAAATTTAAGAAAAATTACATAATAATATACAACTTTGCGTTAGTTATTTGTATAGTTTAATTGAAAAACAAACTCCTAAATTTACAGACTGCCATTGTAGACAAGGTAAAAATTGTTTATTATATGAAAAGAAAAGGAGATCATAATTAGGTATGTAAATGAGATTGATGTTAAATAATCACTAGTAAGTTTTTTCGTGCGAAAGATTTCCTTAAGCATAGAGATGATTCCTCAAAGTTGTGATCGAACCCCGTAGCCATAAGTACTATTTCGTTGATGTTCCTCATGGGTAGATCGAGACGTCTCCAGGTATCAGCAAACTGTACCGCGTGTGCCAACCACTAGCCTCAGTATTTCTATCTCCTGAATGTATAACAGGGAATTGTAGACTCATATGCAGAGCATTCATTTTTAGCCCCTTACCTTTCAGTTGTGTGCACATGGAGTTCACGTCGTTGTTTGTTGACATTAGATCGAAGGGGAGGAGTACCCGCTGGGACACTCTGAACACGTACACTCGCATTAATATAAAGATGAGTCACTTCTGTTAATCATTCTTGAGCGAAACAAATGAACTTCAACCGTTGCAATTTATAACTAAGTGCATGCGTAAAGTATCGAAATCAAAGCTTCTCCCGCGATCACTCAACAACAGTTTGTATTTAGAGAAACTTCTCTCACCATCACAAGACGTTACTGGAGGAAACAGGAAATAAGGAACGTTACTGTCTTTTACTCCCCCTTGTGCCAGTTTTTTGCCACAATGCCGAATAACCAGGGATCTTGTGTAGGACGCCTTTAAATTTATTCGTAACTTTTTCGCCAACAGTATTAGCTTGTACATCGAGAACATTCACGTTTCTTTCAAGTTCTTCTATTAAATTAAGGGCGTCTGACATTTTCAGACCGCTAAATATGTAATTGCTTTTTAGAATCCTGAAACTACCAAGACCTGCAACACTTAGCGAACGGTTCGTTGTGTATATTTTTCCACAAAGTCCTTAAAATAACTATTTTCGAGCTTGTGAAATGGTATATTACATTTAACCATCATTTCACATAAATCTCTGTAAAATTCCGAGTCCTTAACCTGATTGTCGGTAGAGATGGACGATTGTTCATTGCCTACCCTGGTGAACAAATTTAAGTGGTAAATATGTTTCTTAGAATTACAGTGTTCTTTCAAGCACTTACTTTCACTTCCCCTTTATTTACGTCTTACACAGAACACATATTATAGAGTCGGCATGTGACTTTATATGTTTATTTTCAATGTCCTCCAGAATCTTATTCAAACGATCCTGTAAAGAACGTTTTGCTTTCGGCATTGTGAATGCACTGATCTTGTACAACTAAAGATAATTGACACGGTACGTTAGCTGTGTGCTCTACGTGGACGGTCTGTCTTTCAATTCCACGACTATTTTTATGTGATCCGTACGTACGCAAGGTCAAGTGACGTCATCCATACTCCGTACAGCTAACTTAACATTCGCTGTCTGAAAATGAATGCTCTACTCTTATGTTTTTCTTTTCTTGGTTCACCTTCTGGTTGAACCCTGTGATTGTCGAATCGGACTGATGGATCCAGAATAAATCCCTGTTTGCTGTTCTCTCTGAAAGCAATCATATCTACTCGACGTGAACTACCGTTTGTGGCCAGAAATGCCAGTGTGAAACTAATTCCTACTGCTTTAAGAGAGAAACATTATACCCTATACGAGGAAATCCATGGAATGTCGTTGGAAAGTCTTGTCGAAGAATTGATATCCTTGCTGTCCCTCCCAATTCCTAAGTAGGCTGCATCATTGACCCAACTATCAGAACAGAGTCATACCAGGACCAACCTTCCGACGTTCATAAAGAAAAATATCGCATATACGGACCTACAATTTCTTATTACAAGGAAAAATTCAGCTTGTTATCCATCGAGATAGTAGGTTTGATGATAGGAGCACGAGGCACAATATTACTCGCCTCTTTGTAACTTTCTGTCGCAAGTTTGGACTTAATTACATTCTAATGATGACTGCAGCCATTCCTGCTGTAAAAATTTCTCTCTCGATTTTAAAACACTGAGGCCCAATTGTATAAAATCCCTGACTAAAGATCAACTTTGATCGAAAATCGGAAAGTGAACCGAGTTCAGACACTTCTATTGTATAAAACTTTCCTGCAATCAAATTACCTTGGTTCAAATGCAATCTAAGTTCAAGTGAAAAGGATTTGGCAACATCGCATAAACAGGTGAAGTATGTGTTGTGCGGGCCATGTTGTACAGGTTTGCTCAGTGTTGCCAATATAGCGACTTTCACTCTTTTTCAACAACAATAATTTCTTTTAACTTTCATATCGCTTAAGTAGGGATTTAGCGACCTTTTTAGCACCCCATAGTGACAAAATTTAATCTTTCTTTGTTGATAATGAGAAATCTAGCGACTTTCCAACTACTTTTTGGCGACTTTCCATACACTGCTGGAGACACTGGTTTGTTTTGTGCATTGTAAATAATGGCTGACAATAAGAAGAAGGTTGACCGTTCTCCAAATTGTTATCATGTTACGGGTTTGATACTGCTAAATATAATAAAGCTTTATAAAACGACAATTTTCGTTTAGTAATACAGTTAATTGAAAATTTATGAATGTACCTATCATATCCATTAATAAAATGGTTGTTATAAATATAATATCATTATAGGTTATGTTATTTGATACTGCTGAACACGATAGAGCCTTATAAAATATAAGAATGTTTGTGTATTAAGGCAAGAAATTAAAAAATATATATAAATGTACCTGCCATATCTATTAATATTAATAATAATGGTTATTCTTTTTGCATAATCTGCCACTCGTATATTTCAAACAGAAAAGAAATAACTGAACTTTGATCATCTAACTTCATCGAAGAAATTTCTTCAGTCAAAGTTGACTTTAGTTTGAGACAAATTAATCTTAGATTAGACTTTATACAACACAAAATTCCAAGTTCAGCTAGAACGAGGATCAATGTAACCTCTGGTCTAAGATTAAATGATTTATACAATCGGCCCTAAAACTATTACTAATAAAAAGCCTTATACAGATGTTTAATTGACACAGTGAATAGCTCGTTTATAAAACGTGTATAAATTCCTTACTAATAACCACTACATACAACTGTTACACAGCTACGTAATAGTTTCGTCATTACTTCATTACGGAATGTAATAGAATAACTGAGGTTCTCTATTGCATCCGATAGTGAGCGCTAGTGTCCCGCGCTAAGTATCGATAACTACGCTATATTTCGGTTAAAGAGAGCATCTACAGCAATATTATTCTAATTATTCTGTGCTCTTTGGTTTGTTCTTCTGTGGTTACAAGGCAACCATCATCATAAAATGACAATCGATACGAACAACTGTTAGAGAGGCGGCCATATTTTCTCTATAGCCTATACAACGCTTAAAGAAGGGGTTTCGTGTATATAACTACTGCAAAGCAATTCCCATGTATAGTTACAAGATATTTATACATCCATCGCTTATGCATGGTTTATTAGTAACGTTTTCTGTCTCAGTTCTGCGTAAGTCTCGTGTATAAAAACTATACATGGTTTATTAGTAAGACCGAATATGTATTCTAATGTATCAAATATTTAAATTGTTCACATTTTTTATACATATTTTGTCTTATTACTTGTTCTCTTTTGTACCAGTTGTGATTAGTTAATTTCAGAGGTCATTTTTTTTTTTTACAAAATTGTTTCTTATTTCATTTTTGTACGTATTGAGTATGCTTTGTCTATATAGGCAGCCCTAATTTGGAAACCTTGTGGAGAATAATTTTTTACAATTTCTGTGCATACCTTAAAATGTATTAAGCATAGGGGATCTACTTAATCTGTTGTTAATCTGGGTAAACGGCTTCAAAGCTGTGTACCCTACAAAATGAGTGTACTACTATTTCAAATTAACTTGAGGGTGTTGATAAATAATTCTGCCTCCCATTAAAACTCATTCCTTATAGCTCCATCCCTATTTGGTTGCTTCCAATTCAAGAATTAAAGACATTCGCAATAGCAAATTGGGGAGCATTGACACTGAATAGAGAGGCCAGGCACGAACTTAAAAAAAAAGGCCCATAGAGAACTGTTGTGGCACTGCTGATGATGAAAGTAATTTTATTTCTACAAAGTCATATTTGACTTTTTCAGTATTTTTACTTGCCTGGACGATTTATTCAGTACAGATTCTCAACACTTATAGCTCGACCAACTACAAAAAGACCTTCGACTTTTCCAATACTCACGTGGCCATGGAGGGGGAGACGTCATCACTATATGAGCAACTCGTTAGGCCGGGTTACACTAGTCGGACTCCAACTGTGGTAGACAATGACACTGCCCCTTCCTTCAAAACGTTTTTTTATCAAGCTGGCCGAAACTTCAGTAGCTTCCTTGTTGATGTGACAACATATTTCAACTTAAATTCTTTTTTTTCTCTCTTTTAAATACTTCGCAATGTTATAAATAATTTTACGCACGTCACTTTTCAAAAGCCTGCCGCGCACATTTGGTTTCCCTTCCACTATCATAAATTACGATCTGTTTTAACTATACACAATAAGTCGAAATGGAATATTAATAATTGATTGAAAAGTGAAAGATTGGACGCGGACACGAGTGCTGTTTCGAATAGTTTAGAACGTACTCGCTGCGAGACGTCGATCAGGGAGCGCATCTATAACACAACACATCCCCCCACTATGACAGCCTGCGCACGAATGAACACTGGTTTGTGGCGCAGGTTTTAATGTCAGTGGTCAGCCTATAATATTCTTTTTTCGTGTAGGCCCCTAATACTTCAGCAATTGTAACATCTATTGTCATTGAAGATCTTTCTCATTTCTTTACATTCGGAAGAGAGCCATATTCTTCGAATTTTACTAGTCTTCTAGAGACTTGGTAGATGGTCATTCTGCTAGGCAGACGAGGACTACAAGTTGGCGAAACCAGTAGACCTACGAGGATATTCTGTAAGCTCTGGTGATCATTAGGGAAATATCTTGTCTCTGGGACTGAAAATTCACCCGTAGAAATTCCGCTCACCTCGCTTTTCCTTCCCAGGAGCTGTACTCACAATGGACTGTGATCTGACTGCACATGAGTTATACTTACGTTATTTCTCTAGTGCTGAAGATCGACTGTTGTATAGCAATGCAAAAAACAAAAGCTGTTGATGGCATTGGCAGTATGAAAGCGAATTTAACAAGAATGTTTATTATATATTCTCAATTATAGAAACCGATGTTACGGAGCAACATTTAATCGCCGTTTAAACACGTAATTTGATACGAATTTAAATTATTTTATTGCATAATTTTGTTCTTAAGAAAGAGTTGTATATGAATTTTAAAGAGTAAATATAAGTTATTGCTCATAAAATCTCTTCGCTCATTGTTGCGTTCTGAGAAGTTATTAAAGTTAATTAAATGAAATAATGTAATTTCTTTCGCCTTCCGCAGTTCTAGTGGCCGTGATCAGAGAGAATATAGTATGCCTAAATGTATCCACCTGCAGTGACTCTATAAAAGGGAAGCAAAGTCAGATGTGCCAGTTGACAGTCTATAAAATGCATTCTTAATTGTATGTAGGCGTAGTCGTAGAATTTTCCGTTAAAGGCGATAAAACGTGGGGAACTCATATTTAATTTTCTTCTGTAGAAGGTCGTAAAAACATCCCTTGTTACGATGAAGTACCCAACTTGCAGAGGTTATCAACGATAATATCTTGTCGCCATGTTGATTTGTATTCTGTGTAGACCTACAAAATGGAAGGTGAAGCAGTATGTGATAAATTAGTGATAAAGACAAGTTAATTTTATCTTTTTGCTTACCGGTACGAACAAAGAATTACATTTGAAGGAGATATAACTTTACAAATACGATTATAGTGTGGAATGACTGCTAATGTTTGCAGCTTCTTCTAGGGGACACGCATAAGTAGCTGTCATTGTTATCGTCATCATAATCATAATCATCATAATCTTTCTGTTGTTGCCTGTGGCCCATTAAATTTTTAATATAGAGTCCCGTTTCATCTTCTAGCGACCATCCCTGACATATTCTTCCCTGGTCTACATATCAAGGTGGGAAATAGCGTGTAAATTTCATACACTTTAAATGTAGGGTTGCCATATGCCACGGATTTCGCGAACTGTCCGTGATTTTATAGTGCAAGAAGATAATCCGGTCGAAAAGATGGAAGTCCACGATTTTGAATGCAGTTGGAATATTTCAATACAGCAGTACCTCTATTATCCGTGGTAATGAAGGGGATGAACTGAACGATTAATCGAAAGAATCGGATAATGCGTACCATAAAAATTTTCGTAAATTTAGTGAATAATACACCTTGGTAATTTCCTCTATGGCCTTGTCTTTAACACGCTAGGCAGTTGATCATAAGTTAACTAATTTAAGCCTCATTGTCAACGACTGATTTTCAAAAGTCAAGGAAATTCCTTTTAATGGCTTCCTACGGAAAGATATGAATAGTGGAGGTCTCGTGTTGTAGATGTAGGCCTACATATTTCATACACTCCAAACTCATATTCTATTGCGAGATGAGCTACAGTTTTTTTCCCTCACTCCTATGGATGAATATCAGGTAATTTTATCAGGCGATTGGAACCCCACTCATCTTCGCCACTTCCTTTCCTCTCCCATCATCCTTTCCTCATCATCCCGTTTCTGGTTTTTCAGATCACTCTACAGGCGGCCTCCCGGAACTACTGGCTCTCTCGACCGGCCTCCGTGGAATGTAGTGGCTTCTGCTTCTGCAACGAGCACCCGAGGCGGATCTACTCGGGGGAGGAGTTTCGCCTCGGGCCGACAGGGGGGCCTTGGGGGAAGTTGCCGAAGCAGGAATGGTATATGGATCTCTGTTGGCTGTAGGGACCGGTCGTCAGGGAGTCATGTGGTTGAGTTGGTGCGCGTAGAGAATCTATGGCACGCATCTCATTCCATATCGAGGGTTAGCGAAATAGATCTCAACAGGTCGCAGTGCTGGGCCATCCGTGCCCCCCTCATTTAAATTCCATTCCAATTCTATTCCATTCCATTCTCTTTTCCCACAGCACTAAATTATTTACACTTTTTTTTCGATACTTAGGACAACAGGATTTCTTTTGACACCCTTAGAAGACACTATACAAGTTACACAATACAATTCGAAGAGTAGACCATGCTGTGTGTAAGGGAAAAGTCTTGTAATAACAATCACTAGAAAAAAATAACGTGCTAATACGATGTACAGCAATTAATATCATTTTGTAGGAAAAAAACGAGACAAAGCCAGATGGATAATCCACCAATCGATTAATAGAGTGACGAATAATCGGAGTTTTACTGTAATTTGTAGGATAGTGTCGAATTGACACTCAAGTAGCTGCAAGATAATGTCTTGCGAACTAAATTAGATCTTTCTCTTTGACCAGGTAATCAAATTGAAATCTTTCCTATCAGACAACAAAGAGGAAGAATCTGAAGATAAGATTTGACACAAAATCCGGGTAAATTTTTATCATAGCTGTGTTTCTGTGGAGCAGTACTCGGAATTGTTTAAAATTGCGTAATTTTATTTCTCTATATTTAGATATGATGCTAGCGTTGACAGAGTGCTTTCTTTGATGACAGAAGAAAGTAATGTTGGCAGATACAGTATAATATGAAAAATGTAAATTGCAGTGAATTTCACAATATCATTCACAAAGTTCGGTCTTCTGTTCACAGTTCTGATAAGTATGGGTGGTATTGTGGTGGTGATATACAGACTTTAATGGTGTGCCGCTAATATAAATGGTAATGATGTGATGTTCATGTCAAATAAGAAGACGATATAATATATGGTAAAGTGTATTACTGAAGTGTCCAACTCTATCCATATTTAAGAAATGAGCGACTGATATACAGGGTTGTTTCCAATCTCTGGTAACGAATTTGAATGACATCATGTGGGTCAGGAGTCACACGACAGCTGAACTGTGGCGCGAGATGACAGACCAGTAGTAAGTGATCTCATAGTCAGAGTGCACGGCGACTCACAGCAGAAATTCCCAAGAAAATCGAGCCTTTTTGAGAGGGGTACATTACGACCCTTTCCAATGCCAAGTACAGTTAAGTGAAAATAAAACAAGCCTGCAATAAACGAGGTCTCGTTATTTCCAAGAAAGGCATCTTCTGTGTACTTAATAAGATTGGCGAAGCTCGATTGGAATTAATTTGTATCATTTCGTGGGATGCGGCGACTTGTGACGGGGGTGGATTTGCTTGCTTTTTCCACTCTGGAATTAATCCCATCCGAGCTTTGCCAGTCTTATTAGGTACACGTAAGATTTTTTTTTTTTTTTTTTTTTTTTTTTTTGCAGGCTCCTATGATTTTCACGTAACTGTATTTGGCATCGGAAAGGGTTGTTATGTACCCCTCCCAAAGAGGCTCGATTTTCTTGGGCATTGCTACTGTGATACACCGTGCACTCTGATTATGAAATCACTCACTACTGGCCTGTCACCTCTCGCTGCAATTCAGCTGTCGGTGTGATTCTTGACGCACATGACGTCATTCAAATTCGTTATCAGAGATCGGAAACAACCCTGTAGTCTCTATAGTAAATAAACGGAATTTACTGTCCGTATCAAATAAAACTCACTTTTAACTTCAGAATACTAGTCAATTAAAGAAATGATACTTCTGAATAGTTCATTATCTATTTGTAATATTCTTTTACCCTTAAAACTAAACAAAAATGCATTTTACTGACAACTTCAAATTAGTGTAACTCTGAGAATATTGAGATTAGGAAACATGTTTATATGACATTTTTTGCTCAGAATATCTTCGGAAATATGCTCCGTAAGTGGCGGTAAATCCTCGTGAATCATTCTGTATATTGTTGAGAAATTTATTGCGTATTTTTTCAAATGCTCTGAAATGTATTAATATTACTTTTAATGCAATAGTAGTAGTGATCGAAATAAAATTAGTTCTCACAGTCCTGTGATTAAAATGCTAGCTTTCTCTCGTGAATTCAGTGATTGTTTCGCATGTGATATTCTATTTCACACAAATATTAATCACCTTCCTTTTTCTGACTAGATATTTTCAAGCTATCGTCTCTGTATGCCTAAGTAACTACGTATGTTTTTGTCTGACTGTTAGTAACACCTGCTTTGTGGCTGAGCTAATGCACGTAACTAATAAATAGATATTACTCTAGATCATATATATAACAGATTGTTCATCCCTATGTTAAAATCGGTAGCACTATGTTGTTTTTCTCCATAGTATAGGCCTATGCAGTGGATGAATGTTATATCATTATAAATGTTTAATTGTGAAATTACAGAAAAGGAAATTTAAGTTTTAACAAAATAATAATAATAATAATAATAATAATAATAATAATAATAATAATAATAACAATAATAATTGGTGAATCTGTTAGGAAGGATCGATATTCTGGCAGAAATTCACGTTTTCTTGGATTTTTCAACGGTCTTGATAATGAATCGATCCTTTGACCTACAATGGTATACTACGCGCAATCCACTACAAGTCTGCTTAAGTGGGGGTATAGCCTCTCCTCTATTTCTCCTGGCTCGCGAGTCACAAATTGCCGATGTATGTCTTAAACCATAGACGTGGCAGAAACATTATGCAAAATAATTGTTGTACTCGGAAGCACAATGTAAAAATGTTTATAAACTGTGTATTTCTGATACTGTGCAAAAGATAATGGGATCAAAAAATATCATGTACAATAATTATTTCTGGGAAATCTAAGTGCAAAGAAATAAAATTGTAGAGAACTTTTCCATTCATACTGTGCTAAGGATTCGTCTCTTAAAAGAACTCTGATTGAACTCATTTCATCCTGTATGTATGTATGTATGTATGTATGTATGTATGTATGTATGTATGTATGTATGTATGTATGTATGTAAGTATGTATGTATGTATGTATGTATGTATGTACAGTATGTATGTATGTATTTTTCATAAAATGAATGGAAATATGATTAAGAAATGCAAAATGTGGTTAAAGATTTTTTTCTCCAACATGGCGCTGTGTTTGCTGACGACAACAGTGCTGTGTTAACTTTCAATGAAGACAGCTTTATGTAAAAGGAAAAGGAATCTGTGCGGCCGCTGCAACGACAGTAGAAATATGAATGTTGTCTTTGTATTTATATGGAAGCCCGTAAACACTGTTTAATTTTCCAGAGCCGAGAATAAAATTCAATAAAACTAAACGAGTAGCACAGAGAATTAATCGTAAATTGTCACCAGTTGCGATTAATGTTAACTTTCAGAGTCCCATAAACATTTTTTTCTCCCCCAAGCATATAGCTATGACGAGGAATTAAAATTTATAATTTTTAAATACAAAATAAAAAAATGTTAAATATTGAACCAGTGTGTGGTTCGTCTATAACACTTAAGATGGCTCCACCTTCGTCTGGTGCTGCATTATAAATGTATACCCTGAGGATGTATTCTATAATGGCCCGTCGCTCGCCTAGCGCATGCAATGAGTCGTTTAGCCCAGATGACCGTCGCATCGGTCGGCCGTCAGGGTCATCCTTGTGTGCAAGAGTGACATAAAACAGTACCGACTACGCCCCAGTTTCTCGTGATGAATCATCGGCACTTTATTTCCTTCCCAGCGTTTCCGGTTTGATGTGTTTAGCATCACACATTTGTGATTACTCGTTAAGCCTCTCACGTGAGGCAGCCATCACAAGCAGGGAAATTTGGTTGCTACTAGTGGGAATTAATTAGTCACGCTTGACAAAGACAAAGCTGAATTAAACAGCAGGGCTGGCATGGATAGTGCAATATTATGATGTCCTAAATTAGATTGCGTTAAAGAATACATGTGTCATTGGTTATGAGAAACGTCGGTGATTATTATATGCTTAGCGATGTTGTCTCTGTAATGTTCTCCATGGACATTTGTTACCGCTATGCATTTGAGACTTTGTTTTCGGGGGGATATTTATTTTTGTCATGAGTCTTTGTACGTAAAGATTAATTTTTTCGTCCCACAGAATTATCTGTTATGGTTATCATTAGTTATGAATGCAGAAAAATTCGCTCAGGCGCCGGGGATCGATCCCTGCTTCCCAATTTTACGCACTGGGCGCTCTAACCACTGGGCTACTCCGATGCTCAATCCACAGCATCGGATCGAATCCACTAAGGGAAAATACCAAGGGAGAGAGATTCGATCCGGCGATGTGGATTGAGCCTCGGCGTAGCTCAGTGGTTAGAGCACCCAGTGCGTTGAACTGGGGACCCGGGTTCGATCCCCGACGCCGGAGTTGATTTTTCTCCATTAATAACCAATGAGTCTTTATGTTTCAGACAGACATACGTTCTTACTACGAATTTCCTACGCGTATTCTAATGAAATTTCATTACTCTTACGGACGGAAATTTATCACTTTTTACTTTACCGTCGTTATCCATATCATTACTATACTAATTTACTTTGTGGCAATTTTATTTTTATACATTTAATTTTCCCTTTAGTTGTTTTTATATTAGAGCTTTGCATTGGAGGGTTCACGAACATGCGAATCTACGAGTTGTATTTTTCTCATTAAACGAAGAAAAGAGACTAGTGAATTGCTTCGTGTGAAGTGTGGCATTGAATGAGACAGAAACGACCAAGTGAAGAAAAACGACTAGAAGCATTTGAAATGTGGATTTGGAGAAGAATAATGCTTGTGAAATGAACAGACAGAAAAGAAATTAATATGTTCTAGAAAGAGTGGGTGAAGAAAGAATAATGCTGAAACTATTCAGTAAGAGAAAAAGAAATGACTGGATTATGGCTGACGGATGCACTTGAAAGAATGGTGAACGGAAGAAAAGTTCGGGGTAGAAGAGGTTACTAGAAATGGACAACATTAATATACACTAAAACTCCAATTATCCGGACTAATAGGGATTAATACAGTATCTACCAAAAAGTAATTGGGCACAGTTTTGCCCCTTTAGAACCTCATGGTACCACTTCTTTTTTATATAACAGCAGCCACCCTGTCAGGCATGCTCTCCACTAGTTTGTGTAGGATATCCACTGGAATGCGTCGCCATTCCTCTTGCAACATGGCACTCAGTTGGACAATGGAAGTTGGCTCCATGTTTCGGCGGCTACTATGCAGTGGTATGCAGACAATAATGTTCACCGGTTGAACTGGCCTGCACAGAGTCCTGATCTCAATCCCATTGAGCACCTTTGGAACGAATTTGATCGGCGATTGAGGTCTTGGGAGATGCGGCCAACTTCCATTGTCCAGCTGAGTGCCATGTTGCAAAAGGAATGGCGACGCATTCCATTGGATATTCTACACAAACTAGTGGAGAGCATGCCTGACAGGGTGGCTGCTGTTATAGCAACAAGAGGTGGTACCACGAGGTTCTAAACGGACAAAAACAGTGCCCAATTACTTTTTAGTAGATAGTGTATGATCCGGATATACAGAAATCGGAATAATTGGGTCGGATGTGAAAAGAGTCTACAAACAACAGTAGTAAGCTACTGTATGTATTAAAAGTGCAAAATGACTATAGGCCTACAGTTTATAATGAACAAAGTTACATATATTCAAACAAAATAAAATTTTAAATGGATTAAAATTGAACGGGTGAGTGGAAAAAGGATAACATTCCAAAAAAAAATTGAGAAATTAAACTGAAATAGCCATTTTGTATATTTTTGCTTAAGCTATCCAATGAATGTAAAAGGGGGAATATTCCAGTCTCATATCATTATTAAAACCATAATTGAAGCTTAGTTGAGTGGAAATAGGATAACATTCCAGGAATGTAACCTATTATCTATTCAATATTGCATTGGCATAAATCCGAGGTCACAGTTTTCAGCCATGTGACAGAACATTTTCAGTCATTAAACGACAAGTTCGAAGATTAGATCGGATTTACTCTCCAGATCAGTGTGATGACATCATTTGAAATCCCAGGAAACTCAACCCCCCATATCAAGTAAAAAGACTTCAAAACAACTTCAAACACTGGCGGCCAAAGTATTCCAAGAAAACATGTAAAGATATTGAGAATAAAAACCTGACATTCAACATCAGTAAGTATAGGCAACAGATAATGAAAGACTGTGTCGAGGCTGTGTCAGAGTACATTGATGGTTTGCACCATGGAACCTTCAGGTTGAAGGAACAAGATCATGTGGAGCTCCACATTATTGGAGCATATAATGGAAAACTTGGAATCAATATCAAAAAGTTAGAGAACATGTCAAAAGTCACGCACTACATATCTTATGAATACAAGTCAATTTACGATGACATCCTTCAGTATTCAACTTCAAATACAAGAGACAGTAATAAGGATGAATAAAGACTCATATCTTCATTGTATACAATAAAACCATTTTAAAGTGTTCTTTGTAATATTAAACATTTCATGCCATAAAAAACAATACACTTAATGATTTTATCATTGTCAAAACATTGAGTGAAAAAAAGGATAATATTTCAACACATTTAATTTTATTAATAATTATTAAACCACTAAGTATTTGACTTTGAGATTGTTTGAGTGAACACTTAATGACTAGATCTACAGTTGTCTAATAGTAAGTTTTCCAATAGAACCCTTAACTTTTTCTGTAAACTTATTTTTTTGATTTCCCACAAACTAGGGAAGTTGGAATATTATCCTTCTTCCACTCACTCGTTCAATTATAAGAACTCTTCATATTCCATAGCCTACAGAACAGAATTTTACTTATGTATGGTAGTACAGTACACGGAATAAAAACCCCAAACATATACAACTTTCTTTGAATAAACAATTTCAAACTGTCTTGAAACGTGATCCGGGTAATTGGCGATCCGGATATTTGGAGTTCTACTGTATATGAATCGTATGCGGAAAAGAGGGAAAATTGGAGTTTTACTGTATATGAATCGTATGTGGAAAAGAGGGAAGATTGGAGTTCTACTGTATACGAATCGTATGTGGAAAAGAGGGAAGATTGGAGTTCTACTGTATATGAATCGTAAGTGGAAAAGAGGGAAGATTGGAGTTCTACTGTTTATGAATCGTATGCGGAAAAGAGGGAAGATCTACTGTATATGAATCGTATGCGGAAAAGAGTGAAGATCTACTGTATATGAGTCTTATGAGGAAAAGAGGGAAGATTGGAGTTCTACTGTATATGAATCGTATGCGGAAAAGAGGGAAGATTGGAGTTCTACTGTATATGTATCGTATGCGGAAAAGAGGGAAGATTGGAGTTCTACTGTATATGAATCATATGCGGAAAAGAGGGAAGATATACTGTATATGAATCGTATGTGGAAAAGAGGGAAGATTGGAGTTCTACTGTATATGAATCGTATGCAGAAAAGAGGGAAGATATACTGTATATGAATCGTATTCGGAAAAGAGGGAAGATTGGAGTTCTACTATATATGAATCGTATGCGGAAAAGAGGGAAGATTGGAGTTCTACTGTATATGAATCGTATGCGGAAAAGAGGGAAGATATACTGTATATGAATCGTATGTGGAAAAGAGGGAAGATTGGAGTTCTACTGTATATGAATCGTATGCGGAAAAGAGGGAAGATATACTGTATATGAATCGTATTCGGAAAAGAGGGAAGATTGGAGTTCTACTGTATATGAATCGTATGCGGAAAAGAGGGAAGATTGGAGTTCTACTGTATATGAATCTTATGCGGAAAAGAGGGAAGATTGGAGTTCTACTGTATATGTATCGTATGCGGAAAAGAGGGAAGATTGGAGTTCTACTATATATGAATCGTATGCGGAAAAGAGGGAAGATATACTGTATATGAATCGTATGCGGAAAAGAGGGAAGATTGGAGTTCTACTATATATGAATCGTATGCGGAAAAGAGGGAAGATTGGAGTTCTACTATATATGAATCGTATGCGGAAAAGAGGGAAGATTGGAGTTCTACTGTATATGTACAGATTATCTAGGGAATTAGTAATACTTTCGGTTTTAATATCCGTCAATGTTTCTTCTACCTCGAACACACAATATTATATCGTAACTTATTTCTTAAAATCTCACTTATCAAGTAATTTACATCACAAGTTTGTATGAATTTCTAAGTGAGATGTAATAAATCTCGCTAGATAAAGTCGAGGAAAACTGAGACACAACGTCTCTTGTACGGAGAAGAATGTTCAATAGAAAGTACATAGTTAAAAATGCAAGTACATATAAGTAATAATATCGTAATTTAATTAAAAAGAAAGATATGCAAATCCATATATATGGTCAATAGTCACACTTAACTTGTTTGGTGAAGGAGTCTACGTGTGTATGATGGCATTTCATAACATTTCTTCATTAGAAGTTTAATATCCTTTACATTTTTTTCTACTGTGATTGTGATAAATTTCCATTTATCTTTACTATTTACATCACGTCATTCTTTCCTCCCATCGACATGCAGTTCACGCTTAAACGAATAAGATAATTTATATTAAGAATTTATTACTATAAAATAAAGAATTAAAATTATTATCACACGTGATAACAACCCTATTTATCCCCTACAATATTTGGCAACTTCTCCGTCATATGTGTGTTGCGGGTCTGTTCCATTTAACTGCATAGGCGTTTGATAAAAGCAAGACTACTTGATCAGAAAAAAATATATTTATAGTAAAATAAAGATGTCCCCTTTAGACGTCATGAAGGCGGGTAGGGGGCTTGGAGGTATTTCATGACCTCGGCACTAGAATGAGGTGGTGTGATCAGAACTACGTTCCGTTCCCTTTTTTTCCCCTGGAAATATCACGATAATCAATTAGATTAAATTGCAATTAATGATGTTCTCGGTTGTATGTACGAGTATGTATGTATGTATGTATGTATGTATGTATGTATGTATGTATGTATGTATGTATGTATGTATGTATGTATGTATGTATGTATGTATGTATGCATGTATGAATGTATGTATGTATGTACTTATTGTATTGTAATGTAATGTATGTATGCTGTAAGTTTTTATACTTGTTTTCATACATTATGTCACACATTGGCATTAAACCAAATGTTCTATTGAACTGTAGCTGTCTGCTACATCTCATAATCTCTTATCTTTACATATATTCCTTATAAAAACCTTAATGATGTTAATGATTATAAGTGAGGACAAAATTATTATCAAGAAGTTATTTTTAATTATTTCGGACCTAATATAATTAACGACACTATTTTAGAAATGGAGGATAATTACCAAATAAATTAAGCCGTGAGATATCTGGGAAGTTACATATTGTGTGGAAACAAATATATAAGTTTGAAATCAAATGAGGCTCTTATAGAACAATAATTAATCTCATATTGGCATGAACTTGTCACAAGACTGAATAAATAATGGAGTACTGAAATGAATACACTAAGGAAAATAATTGGGAAAACAGAATTAGATTTGAGATGTTTGAATGGAGTCGGTAGAGTGCTGGCCTTCTATGCCTGAGATTGCGGGTTTAATCCCGGCCTAGGTCGATGGCATTTAAGTGTGCTTGAATGCAACAGGCTCTTGTCAGTAGATTTACTGGCACGTAAAAGAACTCCTGCGGAACAAAGTTCCAGGCACACCGGCGACGCAGTTGCGAGCGTCGTTAAATAAAACATAATTTAATACTGGATAGATGGAAGGATGGGTGGATGGATGGACTGATGGTGGATGAATGAGTGGGTAGATTACGGATGGATGATGTGACAAATTCAGGCACACTTATGACATCCATACGATTCCATTGTGTTACCTCTGCAGTTTAATTATGACGTAGGCGAAATATAACTATGGCCTTTCAAATTTACTTGCATTTCGAAGAAAACTATACTCATGAGTTTTATCGCCTTTAAAAACTCGACCTGTTTGAATCTGCAATCCGGCGGCAAATATTGTATATCCATTAGGCTACCGGTGATAACAGAGTTTTAAGACATTACATCTTAGATAGAATGAGGACTTAGAACTATGGAACAGAATTCAGGAGATCCGGAAATGGATTGAAAATTACCTAATTGAAACGAATGTGTACAAAAAGATTTCATCAACATTATTTCATCAGTTAGTTTATCTTTCATTGTATTTATTAATTTGTATTCATTTCCAACTTACTAGCAATAAAAATCTATACTAATAATAAATCTGTAGCCGAAATTTTTCTGGTAATTTTCGATTTTACAAAAATAATTGGTCCTAACATATATAATTAACCGCCCTGAAACCGCAAATCGCTTTTTTGAAATTTTTGTTTGTATGTCTGTCTTTGTCTGTCTTTCTGGATGTTTGTTACCTTTTCTCGTGATAATGGCTGAACCGATTTATATGAAAATTTGAATATAAATTAAGTTCGTTGTAACTTAGGATTTAGGCTATATGGCATTCAAAATATTTTATTTAAAAGGGGGGTTATAAGGGGGCTTGAATTAAATAAATCGAAATATCTCCCTTATTATTAATTTTCATGAAAAATATTACATATCAAAAGTTTCTTTAAAAATAATTTCCGATAAGTTTTATTTCCAGAAAAAGTTTGATAGGACTGATATTTAATGAGATAAATGAGTTTCAAAATTTCAATAACAACGCCATCTAAGGCGGTGTAATGAAATAAACAAATGACTTCGTCTATAAGGGGCCTTGGACAAAAACAATCGAAAGCTATGAAACATAGCCTACAGATAATGTTTCTGTGTTTGTATGAAGTAATATCGGAAGCTAAATTAACCGATTTGTATAATTAATTATTAATTCACCATTGGAAAGTGTAGTTTCTCTAGATGGACATAATGCTAGGCCTATAATATTATTACAGTAACTTCTGAGTGAATCGAGAACAGGTAAGATTAAAATAGCTTCTTATGCACAGAAAACTTGATAGGCATTCGTTTCCTGTATTTCCTAAAATAATTTTGATGAACAAATGAGTGGTCTCTGGATCAAAATGATTGCATTTTAATTTTTTAATACAATTTAAATTAAGTAACATAATAAACGATTTATCCTTCTATCAAACACGAATGTTCCTGGATCAAATGTCCTATTTTAATTATGTAATTACTTTATATTTATTTCTAACGGGTGCAGCGGAGCGCACGGGTACGGCTAGTAAATAAATAAAAATAAATTATAAAAATGGATACTATTCTTCAGGAGAAAAACCTTGTCCTGAAAAACTACAAAAATTAAGTGACTCAGTTCTGGCAATAACTGGCTAATAGCCTAAATGGATGAACACGTAAATATGTTGAGAATCAGTTTCTCTCGGAGTAAAGTTCCCACAGAAGGCAACTGCAACAGCTAACCAGTTATTGTTGTACCATCAAGATAATTAATTCGAAAAGGCGGAATATTTTGTTGTGATGTAACGAGACATTTATTCCTTGAGAATGTTTGTGTTTCATTCCACTTTGATTTTGAAGGGGGTAGAGAAAAAAAAAAAGAGAAATATTCTTATCTTCGATCAAATTTAGTGTCCCTTGGAGCTAGTTTCACCTCTTTCTGAGAATTCGTAATAGCATAAAATCACGTAGAACTCTGTGTCGAACTTAAGACTCTTACATTTAAGCTGGTCTTGCTTTTAAAAGGTGCGGCACATAGAAACAGAGTTTGACATGATATAGCATAAAATCATATGCTATGCACAGGTAACTATGCGATATTTTCAACTGATAACGATCCAGAAATCTCCTACCACACGCCATAACCTCACTGTCTCGATTGTAGAATAGAGTTCTTGAATAATTTACCCACCGTTCACTACACATAACATTACCATATCAACCCTGCGTTGTTCCTTTTTTGTGCCAAAAGGATCTAACCATTTCAAGAATTAGTTATACAGGAATGGCTATAAAAAAAGATCATAACGACCGTATTTAAGAAGCTAGGCAAGTACAAGCACGCATACCACGGTAGGCTATTCCTGTCATAATTCAGATTATGTAAGCCGAGGCCGGATTTATGTAAATGTGCCGAGACGATCAGTTGTCCCGGATTGGAAACT
Source organism: Periplaneta americana (assembly GCF_040183065.1). Lineage (NCBI taxonomy): Eukaryota > Metazoa > Arthropoda > Insecta > Blattodea > Blattidae > Periplaneta > Periplaneta americana. The sequence continues at coordinate 54,468,732 of NC_091127.1, forward strand.
ATGGCGGGAAGAGAAATGTGATGAATAGCGTGATTCTTCTATATCACTAAAATGTTAAATGCTTTCGAAATCGAAGTTATGTATATTAATGACATTAAATATCCACATATATACAATATAATTTTTTTAATGTCAAGATTATCTTTTGATTTCCACTTCCTAGTTCGTCTATAGTTCCAGTGCTGTTGTTCCTCGTATGTTAATTAGCTGAATTACAGCTTTATTTATTTGTTTATTAATTTTTTACTTAGTTATTTATTTATTTATTTATTTATCTGTTTACTTCATTATTTATTTCCTTTTTTATTTATTTGTTTACTTCCTTCCTTCCTTTATTTATTTATTTATCTATTCATTTAGTTACCTTTAGGGAGGCCGAGACGTAGATGGGAGGATAATATTAAAATGGATTTGAGGGAGGTGGGGTATGATGATAGAGACTGGCTTAATCTTGCACAGGATAGGGACCGATGGCGGGCTTATGTGAGGGCGGCAATGAACCTTCGGGTTCCTTAAAAGCCATTTGTAAGTAAGTAAGTAAATTCATTTAGTTATTTATTTCCATTTTTAATTATTTCTTTATTTCCTTATTTATTTATTTATTATTTATTTATTTATTTCCTTTTCTATTTAATTGTTTATATCCTTATTTATTTATTTGTTTATTTCCTTATTTATTTGTTTATTTCCTTATTTATTTATTTATTTATTTATTTATTTATTTATTTATTTATTTATTTCCTTTATTTATTTATTTATTTATTATTGATCTATTCATTTAGTTATTTATTTCCATTTTTATTTACTTGTTTACTTATTTATTTATTTATTTATTTATTTATTTATTTATTTATTTATTTATTCATTTATTTCCTTTTCTATTTATTTGTTTATTTCATTATTTATTTATTTCCTTTATTTATTTGTCAATTATTTATTTATTTCCTAATTTTTATTTGTTTATTTTCTTATTTATTTATTTATTTATTTTTATGGTTTTTCAGGACAGTGTTTTTCTCCTGAAGAACAGTATCCTTTTTATAATTGTATGCTCGACCCTGCCGAAATGTAGTAATTATACACATGGTACCAGCCCTTTAATGGACCTCATTAAAGTACACCTATTCATTAAAGTTCAGATGTTCCACCAATCAGAAATCACCATTGTAGCAATATGAAAGCGCAAGTATCGATTATTCTCGGATATGCAATCGAAAGACAACTAGCGAAACGTCACGGAGGCTGGAAATCCAATACTGTCGCAGAAGGTTATGTTCTGTTACTATAATAATTAGCGTTAATTGTAAATAATATTCAAATAAATTCAATTTGCCATCTCGTTTTTCAATGTCTAAATCAATTTCAAGGTTATATCAAGATTAATGTTTAATTTACTCTCTAGATTATATCAAGGTCAATGACATTGGTTTCTCGGAATAAATCAATACTTTCGCGTCTGCGCACATCTCACAATTTACGAGATATTGCACAAGGTCAGTTCCGCTCCCCAGTCAGAGAAGAATAACGTGAATACTTATGAATAATTTCAAGTTAGAAATATGGTCGAGCATAAAAAGTCGTATGAAACTTGCCTATAATGGTAATTAAGACACTCGTATGAAAATTATGAAACTCGCTTGTGCTCATTTTATAAACATACTCGCGTCTTAATTACTATCATTATAGGCTCGTTGCATAATGTACTAATGTTGGATGAAATCTTTTTATAGGAAATTTCCAATCCATTTCCGAATCTCCAGAATTCTGGTCTATAGTTCTGGTCATTCTATATAAGATGTAATCTCTTAAAACTCTGTTATCACCGGTGACCTAATGAATATACAATATTTGCCGCCGGATTGCAGATTCAAACAGGTCGAGTTTTTCTTTCTTTCTTTTTTTCTTTCTTTCCCTTAGTTTAACCTCTCCCGTTTAGGTTCATTTACACGACCCACGCCACCCGGGCCTTACAGGGCCGCGACCTGTCGGGAGAGGAATTAATCTATGGATCACATACATAATTTTTTGATCACACAAGGACATGGAGGGCCTCCCGGACGAGGGATCAGCTCAGTGCCAGGGCCACCTCCGACACAAACATTTAAGACATTACATAGCATTCACTCACACATATGAAAGGATTAAGGGAAGGATCGCCGTCCATGGCCGGTCTTTCAAGAGGTACAATCCCGGCATTTGCCTGGAAATAACTGAGGAAACCTTGAAAAACCTCAGTTAGGATTGCCAGCCCCTGGGATCGAACCCCGGACCTCCCGAATGCAAGGCCAGCCCGCTCGGTGGTCGAGTTTTTAAAGGCGATAGATCTCATGAGCATAGCTTTCTTCGAAATGCAAGTAAATTTGAAAGCCCTCTGCTGTAGAGTATTCTATCTTCTACTTCTTCCTAATCATTTCCAAAATTTCTTCTAAACCATATCAACCAATACAACCGCACAATCAACTCAACCGAAACAATAAATGAATAAGTCAAGAAGTAAATAAATAAATAATTCCAGAAATAGATAAATAAATAAAATAAATAAATAAATAAATAAATAAATAAATAAATAAATAAATAAATGCTGACTTTCAAACTTTTAATCTGTTTTTAAAATCATGAAACGGCTATATTTACATCTCGGTATTGTGCTTAGGCCTACACTTGACTTCTGTGAAGTACAAACACACAACCTCAACACTTTTTCGCTCTCTCCTACCATGTGTGAAATATCGAGAGCATTGAAACATCTCAGTGAGACGCTCTTATGAGCGGGGAGAATAAATTTTTCAGCGTTCACCTCGAAAAAGTTCACAGTTCAATCACTGTTTCACTGTCTAAGATCACCGTGATCTTAAATGAGCAATCACAGGTCGAACAGTGATCACAAAAGAGCGCTTTATCTCATTACTACTGTCAGTTAAATCACTGAGAAAAGTGCATCAGTCCAGAGCAAGATATAAAATGGCATCCGTGTTCATTTACAACAATGAATAGTCCTAAGTCAAATCAAACCCTCTTCTTCAGTTACGGGATGAAGCTGTATTAAGGTAAGCGTTCACTACATCGTATCGCACTCATCGGACGAATCGCACGGATCGGAAAAAGACAATCTTTGCTGTAATTGTTATGTAACCGCATTCACTGCATCGTATCGCACGCATCGCCTCTCGGCAAATCCGTCCACGTTTCTCGGATGAGCAACTTTGCCGATGCGTGCGATCATGGTCTTCTTTAATAAACCAATTTTAATTGCTCAACTGTTACTATTATGTTGTGCCACGTTCAGTGTCGCGCCAAAATGGCAGACGGAAAACTTATTTCGCTTGTAGAAAATTGCGAAGAATTATACAATTTGAGGCGTCCCCATTACAGTAATCAAGTAATTTCTTACATATATATTATGTAACCAATATTTCTTTCGTTTCTTCCTCTTCAATTAAGACGTATGAAGCAATTACAAATTCTTATTCGCTTGCAGTCATAATTAATAGACCTAACCTCAAACTCCTCTATTTTCAGCAATGTCAATATCGTACGACGTCATGTTTCAAACAGCTGATAGGGGAATCCGATGAGGCGATGAGATGGAGTCGTTACAGTAAACGCACTGCACTTAAAATATCCGTTGCTTGCGATTCGTACGAGGAGTGCGATACAATGTAGTGAACGCTTACCTTTACTCCACTTTCATCAATTTTCGTTTCTCTCTCTCTCTCTTCTCTCTCGCTCTTTCTCTCTCTCAGAATATAACTTGAAGGCGTTTTAATATAATTCTTATAGCGGTGCGAGTTGTGTTATGTATGTAATGGTTTGTAATTTATGATACAAAAAGTGCTTGACAGCGAGTGGGTGGGTTAGAGAGAACAAAACGAGGTAGTTAAAAATAAGGTAACTCGGATAGCAGCGGTCGTAAATTAAAACGCTCTGTATTCATAATATATACTTGGTAACTAACGAACGCGTTTACAGATAAGCCTAATGTCTCCCATATATGTTATAATTTAAGCAACGTTGTATATATTACACATTTTATTTCAAATATGATCAATTTCGCTTTATCAAATTTAAATGTGGAGAAAATATATATTGTGATACTGCAAAATTATATTTGGGGCTTATCAAGAAAACTCATCCCTGATGCTGAAAAAAAAGAACAAGGTTTTGGATTTACCATCTGTTGTTTGGTCTCTTAATCATATTGAGTACTATGAGTAAATTCACCCGGGAATGATGCACAGGAAATGTAATAATTAGGGCTATGATTTTATGAAATTGCATTTTTTTTTCTAGTAAGCTAGAAACATTGCTGCGTTAGTATTTATATGTTATGTGATAAACTGAGTGTTTTAAAACATATTTTATGCTCGACCATGCCGAAATGTAGTAATTATACACCTGGTAGTAGCCCTTTAATGCACCTCATTAAAGTACACCTATTCATTATAATTCAGTTGTTTAGCCAATGAAAAATCACCTTTGTACTGATTGTACCATTATAAAACCGCAAGTATCGATTATTCTCGGATATGCAGTCGAAAGACAATTAGCGAAAAGTCACGGAGCCTGGAAATCCAATACTGTCGCAGAAGGTTATGTTCTGTTACTATAATAATTAGCGTTAATTGTAAATAATATTCAAATAAATTAAATTTGCCATCTCGTTTTTCAATTCTAAATCAATTTCCAGGTTATATCAAGCCTAATCTTCATGTTATTCTCTAGATTATATCAAGGTCAATGACATTCGTGTTTCGGAAAAAATCAATACTTTCGCGTCTGCGCACATCTCATAATTCAGATCAGTTCACTCCTCACTTACATAACCATAACATGAATACTTCTGAATAATTTCAAGTTAGAAATATGATCGAGCATAAAAAGTCGTATGAAACTTGCCTATAATGGTAATTAAGACGCTCGTATGAAAATTATGAAACGAGCGCAAGCGCTCGTTTCATAAACAAGCATACTCGCGTCTTAATTACTATCATTATAGGCTCGTTGCATAATTTACTATGTTAGGACACTTTTTTAATTTTATGCCTGTTACAACTCATAAGAGCATTTTTTTTTTTGTTTTATTCCGTCATTTTTGGGGTATTTTCATTTAATTTTGACCATAAATCTCCATTATTAATGTAAAATATATTTTGTCCATTAATACCCATTATTTTGTATATCAATGTTATCGCAGTTAGATCTCTCCCCGGTAGAAGCCTTAGCAATACCCATTGCAGGAGATGCAATGAGCATGAAACGTTACCCCACGTGCTAGGTTTCTGCCCTCAGGGCGAATTACTGCGAATTGACAGACATAACACAGTCCGCTCAATAATTGCTAACAGATTAAGGGAACATGGTGAATACGAAGTACAGTATATGAGGAAGTTCAATGTCTTTCTACGGAAGGATCTACACGGCGTGCTGACATAATAATTGACCGAGATAAAAAAACTGGTCTCATTCTTGACCCCACAGTAATGTTCGAAATTAATGAAGATCAACCAAAGCAGGTACATGAAGAGAAACGCGCTATTTACCTTACACGCTGTGATGATCTCAGTCATAAAATATAATATTCAAGATTGGAATGTCATTGGACTTATGTTTGGTGCGCGAAGAACAATTCCCAAATTTACATTGGAGATCCTCAGAAAATTAAAGTTTCCTGAAAAGACTCTTCAGACAATTGCATCAACCATTTTAAAATCTTCATTGAACATCATCAATCATCATCTCTATTCATCTTTATAATATTCAATGTATATTATTTATTTTCAATAAATTTTTATCGTTTTAATAGCTACCACATCTTGTCGCAGAATATTCTTTTATTTTAATTTCATTATGTATTTTTTTAACATTAATTTACATTTTCTTTTTTGTTCATTTGAATTGATTAGGATGCCGATATTTTAAATCCAAGATTTGGACGGCTATCATTTTGATTGTCTCTCTCTCTCTCTAATCGTTTTCCTACACAAATATTATCATTTTAACGTAGTACACCCCCATGTAATGGATCAGTCCAACCACCCCTTCAATATAGACTCCTCTATATCTGCTAGTTCTGGATAAGATTGGCCTTGTGGTGGACTACTTGGAACTACATCAGGTAAAATAATTAATTAAAGTGTACTGCTTAGAAAAATTATGTAAAATTAAATAAACTTTAATGTGGTACTAGAATTTAATTTAATTACTAGTCTAAATATTAATATTCCTCTAAGACAATTATATAAGACCAATTTTTAGGACATTTTAAGGGCTTTTTTGAAAAATTGTTAGGTCATAAATGCATTGTTTTAGGGCATTTTCCCATGATTTATAGGTAATCAAAATCGTAGACATAGTAATAATTGTAGAAGAAAATGAATAGGTCTCTATTTTGAATCAAGAAAACAGAAATGCGATTTACTCTGTATCAGACGGTTTTCCTCACGATTCTTTGTATTTTAAGATTACGTGGAATTAATTGATAAACGATAGGTTACAGTTAATATCAAATAAAGGTTAGCGCGTTTGGCCGCGAAATCAGGTGGCCCGGGTTGGAATGCCGGTTAGGACAAGTTACCTGGTTGAGGTTTTTCCGGGGTTTTCCCTCAATCCAATATGAGCAAATGCTGGGTAACTATCGGTGCTGGACTCCGAACTCATTTTACCGGCATTATCACCTTCATCTCATTCAGACGTTAAATAACCTAAGATGTTGATACAGCGTCGTAAAATATCCTACTAAAAATATCAAACAAAAGAATATTTCCTCAGTAAGTAAATTATCATTATCATTTACAAAATTATTTGTACTTTCGTCTCAGGTATAATCAAAGTTCTACTACAACCGAAACAGAAAACTAATCACAAAAGACTACGCTTGTAGGTACAGTTCGATTTTACTTAAATGATTAGCAGTGTTTAATCCTTAACTTTCCCAATTCGCAGAAGTATGCAATTTCGTAACTTCTCCTTTATCAGTTTGATTCTACAGTACCGCTGGTTGCTTGACTAAAAAGGAATACACTTGGAATCTTATCACAAACAACTAATATCTTTTAGCATTTATATCACTTTTAGGTTTTGATTTTGGGAAGTAGGAAATAGTAGCTTATTAGAAATGAGTACAATATTCGTTTAGTTTAATTCATAGTTTCCTGTCCTTCACTGGAAACCCAGCATTCTCCAATCTTTCATCATTTCCGCCTTCCTCTTAGTCTCCGCATTCGATCGATATAGCCTATCTTGATGTTGTATGTTATCTGATATCTTCTTCCGACCAGAATTATTTCCCGTTCGATTACAGTGTAGAGCCCAATCGCAAACTCGTGGCACCAACATGCGCGAGCTTCTTTCTCAGGCTTCGGAGTGGGGGGTTCTGTGTGTGCGGGCGACTGCTTACTCATAGAGCGTACAATTCAACCCCCCCCCCCCAGCAAGACTCTTGGGCGAGTCCATATAAGTGGTTTGCCAATTCGTCTTTCGCGCAGGTGCCACGAGTTTGCGATCGGGCTCTACTAATACGAGTGTTTTATATGGCTCTGTACTGAATAAAAGACATGTCTACTCTAGCTGAATGTTTTATAAATTAAGTTGGAGAGGCCTGTTCCAATTTCTGGGAATGTAAAAAATTCTCTGAATGGAATACATGAAACGAACGTGTATCTTCTTATTGGGTGCACAGTGATATTAGTTTTGCATGTCTTTCGAGTAATATTTCACGAAAATAAATTATAAATGGAAATATGGTTTGCAGTACCGGTATGATAAGAAGTTAATTATTGCAAGACGCTTGAAACATGTAATGAGAAGCTGCATGTAATCTGGATAAACCCGAGTTTGATATCATTGGATAAGTCATTATTAAAAGCATTAAGTCATTTCTTTCAGTATTGTCATAATCTGAGAAAACTGTTATACTACTTATTCATTTTAAAGTTACTGTAGTCTAAACTTATGTTTTTTTGTATTTACGTATCAGTTACCATGCTACTATTAAGCTAGAAATAATAATAATAATAATAATAATAATAATAATAATAATAATAATAATAATAATAATAATAATAATGGCTTTATTTAACCTGGCGGAGTTAAGACCGTAAGGCCTTCTCTTACACTCAACCAGGAATAAAACTTGCTTACACTTTTGAACATAAAACTGGATCGGAATTAAGTAATTACATACTGAAACAATTTAGGTACATAATGAGATCAAAAGAGGTAGTTACATAAAATTTACCTCATAAAATAAAAATAAACATAGTGGAATACATATTAATGTTGTTAGAATCAAATACGAATCACATAAAAACAGAAGCTGATAATTTAATAAAAAATGTACACAGTAAAAATAAAAATAAACACATTAGTATACATATTGGTATTAGATTACAATTAAGTAGGATTTACATAATTAAACCAGAAACCAACAATTGAATAAAATTTACACACAAAAAAATGGATTAATAATAAAAAAACAACACAGTGGGATACATATTGGCGTTAAGTGATAAATAAACACGACTTAGATAATAAAAATAAGAAACAAAAAAAAATAAAAATAAATACATACAGTGGAACACATTCCATTAAATATTTGCAACGCCTTAGGTCTGGCAACTCATCATAAGATATTTTTCTAATTTACATTTAAAGGAAATTAAAGTTCGGCAGCCCTTGACTTCAGGCGGCAGAGAATTCCAGTGACGAGAAGTAGCAACAGTGAAAGATGAAGAATAAAGAGATGATGTGTGCAGTGGTATTTCTAGCGTGTTATTATATTGTGACCGAGTATTTAAGTTATGATACCGAGAAAGACTGTGGAATCGGACAGATAAGTAAGAGGGAGTAGAGGTGTGCAAAATTCGGTATAAGAGAGAAAGGGAATGTAACTTTCTCCTCTCATTTAATCTGAGCCACAATAATTTATCGAAAGAAGGCGAAATGTGATCGTAGTAGCGGACATTACAAATGAAACGAACACACGCATTATGAACACGTTGCAGTTTCTGGGATAAATTCACCCTGAGATCACTGAATAAAACGTCAATTTAATCGAAATGAGGCATAATAAGAGTCTGTACAAGCGTTTGCTTTAATTTAGCTGGATAGTGATACAATATTTTTAATGAGTGAAGAGTGGAAAATACATCCAATAAGAGTGGAAGAGTGGAAAGTATAATTGATTTGTTTCGTCCTCTATTAAATCCAGAAGAAAGTCATGAAATTCATCAAAAAGTCCATTTCATCAAGAATTGACTTGGTGCATTTTAACAATGACCGATTCAGTTGTAGAAAGTAGTGCGTGTACATACCTGTTAAGTCCTAACATTTTTGTCTGAAATCGCGTTCACTTGGGAGACATAATAATGTAAATGTCATTTAATATTGTACTGAAAATTTTTGTTTCATGCTTTGTTTTCGTAACGTCTAGGGTTGTGTTTATTTCATAGGGGAAATTAGTGTGATATTTTAAGTCCTAACTAAATTGTTTGTAGCAATTGGAAGTATAACAGAACTGTTTTAATAATTGAATCATTCAACCGAGCAACGTTGTAACCAACATTGTGTTGAATATGAGTTCAGGATAGTACTGCGTTATGTCTGTCCTCCTGCATGAGATAGAAAACTTTGTTTTTGAATAAATCAACAGTTGGTACCATTACACTTAGTTGAAATTACTGTTTAGTATAACAAAGTTATAGCTTTTACAGTTTTTTTTTTACTCCTGTAAAATTTACTTTTAGTTGGTTACAACGTTTTTTGGTTGCATGATTCAATTACTGCTCGCAATTTTTCCGAAACATATCACATACTGCTCTCAATAATTCATTTGTCATGTTATATTATGTACGAAACAAAGTTTTACGGAAAAGAAATAAATAGAACCTAAAAAATCGTCATAATTTTTTGTAATAAAGAACTTTTTTTTATAAAAAGATTATATTTTATGTGCATTGTATTCAGATGAATTGACTTTTAGATAACTTATAGAACAGGCTTGCAAAACTGGGCGACAATTGTGGCGTTGCGTCACTTAGCTGATATGACACTTATCCCTTCCTTCTATCCCCGCGTCATTGACTTGGTAGCGGAGGGGTTTGCATTCATTGTCTGTCTTATGTGATTGCGTACGGGCCACAGGTACGTCATTCAATGCCGGTGGACTGTGGACGGGGAATCAACGCTTTCCCCATGCTTTCCACTCCTCTCTCGCCAGTTCTGAATCCCTACTATAGAATATTAACAAAATCTGTTCAGTTTTGTACAAGAAATTTCAATACATAAACAATCATGTTGCATTCCGATAACTTTTTCTGTCTCAGGAATAGCTGACACTGTTTCCCCAAAAAAGATCTCGAAAACGTGTTTTTAGTATCACAATTCTTTCTCTTTATTGTTAATTAAACTAGAAAGTAAACATGCAAATTTGTTATATCATCAGTCTATCGTAGTTCGGAAACACGTCTGTTAGCCCAGAAGTTATCTATATCTCAAAATAAAACAGCAGTTATTATCCCTCTTTCTAGCATATTTTTCTTCAGGCATTATATTTATACTACTCCGCTTTCAGTTTTTCTTTTGTTCAAGTTAATCCCCTAATCTGAGCACAGAGTAGGTCATGGTTAATTACGCATATTAATCCTGACATGTTTAAGCCTAGGAGATTAAATTTCATAGGAGAAATTATGTAGTCAATCATTGTAGATTCTACTACATCAGCCTTAGAGCAAAATAAATGCGTCAATCAAACGTAGCAACGTGTTATTGCACATGTTGATACTCTTTCTCTTCTCCCTTCATCTCTTTCTCTCTCTCTCTCAGACCTCTAACTACTGGAGCTACATTCGAAGATGAGACGATTACAAAAGAAGAAGATCATACTTTATTATATGCAGCAGCCTGCTGGACTCCAGATCCGTCCGAAGATTATAACCGGTTTTACACTTAACCCCTATTAATGGGTAACACCTAATAAAACTAATAGCACGAAAGCTGTATGAATGCCTAATCCAAGCGAAAGGCATTTCCAAGAAACAAAAAGACATAACGCACCGTTATTGCGTGTGGGAATCTCTTCGAGCTACCTCGAGCTAGCCACGAAGAATAAGATCATCTCTCTGTGTTCTGTTCTTGAGAGCAAGATTTCCTTGGCGCTAGCTTATAATGAATTATTAATTCTTCTTGTGATTGAGTTGTTATGCTTCATGTTGGCAGCTCAGGAGATTTACTGTTAAGTTTGCATCTTGTAATGGTCGATGGAGAAACTCTCGCATTTTACGACTGTGTGATAGATATTTTCGTATGATAAATTGAAACAAAAACTAGAACAATGAACCTTAAGTATACAGCAATAATAATCATCATCTGCAAGGTAGATTTTCTTTTAGTCTCTTTTTGCCTTGAAATTCTACTCTGACCTTAGCTTACGAAATTTTGCAAGGCCTGGAAATTACGAGGATTTTTTGTCCGCTAAACTAGGTTGCGTAACTTACTAAGAATAAATTGTCGCTGGATTCGTCTTTATCCGTGATTTTCCATTGTTTGTAACTTACTCCGTCCGGCCAAATTCTTCTGGATCGTCATCTCATTCTGGAGGAGTTCATCTCATTATTTAATTTAACAATATTTTCTCCGTCATCTCTTTTTCAAATGGACGTATTGAGTAAATTTTCATATTTTTTCCCACATTATTTAGATATCTACTAGCTTCTTTAACTTAAATTTTCGAATATGCTTTCTTTTGTAACTTAATTTAAATAATATTACTGTTCTCCCAGGAATTGAATTTCTGTAGTTATTAATTTTTCCTTTAGACATGTTGAATTTATTATATTTAACGTACAATTATAAATAATACATGAATTGAAAGAGCAACTCAAACAGTTTTGTACGTGCATGCACTGTTTCCTCTGTCTGCCGTTAGAAGCGCGTTGAACGAGTGAGAGTGTCTTTCACGCGTAGCCCCAAGAAATCTGTTCGGAAGGCTAGTCGTGAATTAGCAGCGACGTCTGTGGAGCATATGGAATTACGCGATTGGTTAAACGACGTTGTACCCGACCGCTGGATTGGCCGAAAGGGGCCGAATGACAGAGCTTTTTTCGCATGGCCTCCACGTTCACCAGATCTTACGCCATGCGATTTTTACCTTTGGGGATTCATAAAGGATTGTGTGTATGTACCTCCGCTATCAGCTGACCTACCAGATTTAAGACAGAGGATTGAAGCAGTTGTTGCAACAATTACTCCAGACACACTGATCAAGGTTAGGGAAGAACTCGCTTATCGACCCGATGTGTGCCGTGTGACGAATGGTGCTCACATTGAGCACTTATAGAAAACTGTTTGAGATGCTCTTTCATTTGGTGTGTTATTTATAATTGTACGTTAAATGTAATAAATACTACAAAGACTTAAAACCCCGATATTCATTTTGAAACACTCGGTACTTAAAAGCCGCAACTAAGTGTACCTATTCTTATTTCATTCAGTGTTTTCGTTATATTCTCATCAATACAGTCAGTGGAGTTTGTAGTTTTTGTGTACCCTAATCCTTTCTTAGCCTTTCGTATTTTTTTCCCTTATTTTTGTTCTTATTTACTTAATTTAATTATCTTGTGTGATTATATCTTCGTAGCAGATTTTCAGCTAGTAATTCTATACAGGGTGACTTTTAATTCATCGTATTTCCTGTTAAGCCGTGATATTGGAGGTAAAATACAGTGCATTTAACCCCTAATGGTATATCCACAAGTTACTAGTTTTCCAGATATCTCAGATTGAAGATTGTCTTATGAACAGTGTAATGCAATAATAACTACCACGCTGAATGATGTGATGTATTTGTTTTCGATTGCATCACTGTTAGATAACGCATCAGTAACAGTAATATATTTTATCTTATTAAGAATGTGCATAAATATTTATGTTAAAGTCACATTTATTTTAAACATTTAGTTCAAACTGTGCACCTCTGTGCCTGATGCAAGTCCTAATTCTTTTTCGTATTTCGCTCTTAGTGGCCCTTGAAGAAAACGTCAATCTCAGTTGTTCCGCTGCGTGAACGATTTTCTGCCTCAGTACTTCGACTGAGGCACCGGTGTGGAGTAGACTACGTCTTTCATGCGGTCCCAAACATAATAGTCTACGGGGGTTAAGTCGGGAGATCTCGAAGGCCACGGAATTGGCACTCCCCTGCCTATCCACCGATTTGGAAAGTTTGTATCCAAACACTGATGTACTGTGATTTGATAGTGAGCTGAACAACCGTCATGCTGGAATGTCATGTCCCTTGTTGTTGCCAGTGGAACGTCTTCTAGCAAGATAATCAGTTCGTTCCTTAGGAAATCTTCATAGTTGTCCCCGTTTAAAATTTGGAGGCAGGAAATATGGATCAACCAAATAGCAGGCTAGTTAATTACTGCCATTCACATGTCTCACGAAAAACGTCTTTAAAGCCAGTTGTTTAACTTGCCCCGGGTTTCCTTCAATCTTTGGTGCCCAATAATGTAAATTATGATAATTGGTGATGAACTACAAGTCACTCTGTATAATTGATCATTATTTTGAGAATTTATTGATAAACTCGAAATTTTCTTATTGTAAACACCATATTTTCAATGTTTTTTCCTATTACAATTTGGCCATCAGAAAAGAGAAGTGTGTAGATTGTTCCTTTTACATTCCGTAACTTCCATTCCATAGCGCTTCTTTCGCCGAAACTGAAGAGATTTGTATGTTGAAATATATCTTAGAAGACGTAGGAGCTATTCCACGTTCATTGTGATACTTTAGAGATGTGGAATGTTAGACCCTCACGATGATGATACTATATAGAATAATAAATTGAGATCTTTAGCCGAGATTTTAGAATTAATGTTGCTGGGTATAACCAAAACTGCGTTGATAATTCCACATTCTTTTTCACATCTCACAGTCATCCTACCTATTATTATAATTTTTTTTTTTTTTTAGTATTTAAGGTTCCTTCATAATAGAATTTACCACTCAAACATATCCACCGGCTTAGCTCAGGCGATAGCAGTTTGATTCCAGATCTGAGGCTATTTTCGGACACAAGTGTGAACCCCACTTGGACTGATTGTCTGGTTTGGTTCTTGCCGATGTTTCCCCAAGTGTGCGGCGAATATCAGGTAATTCTATAGAGAATCCTCGGCATCACCTTGCCAAATATAATTTCATTATGACCCGTTGAACTTACAATCTCAAAAAGTCTTCAAGCTGTGGTACGTTCAGAACAGAGAAAAACACGTAACACAACGCTGAAATATAAACTTGTAACCATTACATTAAACCTCAGATCACACATTTAACAGCCTTATAGGCTTTGACAGCAACAACTTTGATCAATTTCACTATGCTACTATCTAGCTACTGCATACGAAGTCACGTTATAACTCTCATTTAAATAGCGTGGAGCAACTGTACTTCCATCTAGCGGTCATTTTCAATCGACGGTGGCGATCCTGGGGTTGTTTCTGATTTTAACATGGAGATGGCCTATTTGTTATTATGTGATCAGGGATTAAACGCACCAATTCGCAGTACGTTCACGTAGACAACTTTGCAACATAAAGTTATAACTATAAACTTAGTTACACTCAGCTTTTAAGTGTAAGCTTTCGTGTGAAAACCAATAATTACAAGACACGATTGTGCAAATCGGAAGTTGAATCGAAGCAATAGATAATCACGTCGTTATATTTTTAGTGTGCTCTGTGTCCTACAGGAAACCGAGAATTACTGCTAAACATCTTTGTAATAACAGAATTAACATTCAAACTCCAAGAAATCGATTCAGGAATAAAAATAGACAATTAATATTAAGAGGAGAAAAATTCGCTCCGACGCCGGGAATCGAACCCGGGTCCTTGGTTCTACGTACCAAGTGCTCTCACCATTGAGTTACATCGAAGTCAACATACATGCCCAACTTCGAGTCAGGCCACAAAGGGAAAAACACTGGAGGAGGGGAGTTCGATCCGGTGCTGTGGATTGGACTTCGGCGTAGCTCAATGGTGAGAGCGCTTGATACGTAGAACCAAGGACTGGATTCGATTTCCGACGCCGGAGCGAATTTTTTTCCTCTAATATTAATTGTTACCATAACAGACCGAAAAAAAATCTTTAGTAAATAAAAATAGACGATAATACAATATTAAATAATGTAAATTTTGTAGATGGTTTTGTAATAATACAAAATAACGGAAATACACCACAAGAATCTTCCAACAAATTGAACCAAACTTTGAAACTTTACAATTTTAGAATTTCAGTAACAGACAAAGGTAATGAATGACATTCCACGGAAAATATACTCAACGTTCAAAAATTGTTGTTGATGGATCAAGTGTCTCGGTACCCAGACTGCGATATTAGTAATGATTATGACAAAGATATAGAGCAAAAATTCAACAGTAGTGTGTAAGTCGGACAAAACAGAATAGGAAAATAAGCAAGTTCAAGAAAATAAACTTTAACGGGAATATTATATTCAATAGCAACATGGCAATAGTGTTGAAACGTTTAGAAATGCGTAAAGTGTAATGTAAAAGAGCATGCCACCTACAATGACACCGTTGACACTATTATTATTATTATTATTATTATTATTATTATTATTATTATTATTATTATTATTATTATTATTATTATTATTGTAGATTGACATTCATTTTCATTATTTGGTATTTCTCTCTCGCAGTAATGTGTTTCGATATTCATGGTAACGACAATCTGGTGCTTCTTTTCTTGTAATCAAAACTAAAGTCTACTTGATTACGAACTAACGTCTTGACTTAAATTGCAGTGACGATTAATGTGCAGCTTTACTTCTTCGTGTGAATGTTGTAAACCGAGAAGTATGGGCAATTGAAACAAGGTAGAGACAGCAATGAAACTGTGCATTAAACGAATCAACGATATGGGAAAACAAAATCTTCCAGATGTTACTTATTTTACGACATCGAAACGACAATTGCCACATAAAATAGACGAGACAATAAATCTATTTTTCCATTGAATCCTTCGAATGTTCAAGTTCGCTTTAAATTATTTTTTATAGTTAAGAATTTTCTGTTGGGTAAGGAATTTTCTTTTTCAAGGTTGTCTTTTTTGCCTTTATAGGCATTTTCAATCTTGCACATTAAACAGGCAGATTGCGGAATTCATATTGCATATGGTTAGCACGTCGCGGACCCTGATAGGTTCAGAACAGGGCGTCAGTGTGAAGACATAAAAGAGAGATTTGAGTTCAGCAACCATGGGATTCATGTACTTTTAGTTGAACACAATGCTTTGCGATAAGTATTAAATTGCCATAACTACATTTCAGAATCTTTATCACTAGAAACACGGATTTATTTTAGTCTTTTCTACGAGTAATGAGTGAATTAAGGGATGGCTACCGACTCCCTCCCGCTGTTAATTATTCTTCCCGATTCTCTCCGAAGCGGTAATCTATACTAATAATAAATCTGTAGCCGAAATTTTTCTGGTAATTTTCGATTTTCCAAAAATAATTGGTCCTAACATATATAATTAACCACCCTGAAACCGAAAATCGCATTTTTGAAATTTTTGTTTGTATGTCTGTCTGCATGTTTGTTACCTTTTCACGCGATAATGGCTGAACTGATTTATATGAAAATTGGAATATAAATTAAGTTCGTTGTAACTTAGATTTTAGGCTATATGGCATTCAAAATACTTTATTTAAAAGGGGGGGTTATAAGGAGGCTTGAATTAAATAAATCAAAATATCTCGCTTATTATTGATTTTTGTGAAAATTGTTACATAACAAAAGTTTCTTTAAAAATGATTTCCGATAAGTTTTATTCTTTACAAAATTTTGATAGGACTGATATTTAATGAGATAAATGAGTTTTAAAATTAAAATAACGCCATCTAAGACGGTGCAATGAATTAAGAACAAATGACTTCGTCTATAAAGGGCCTTGGACAACAACAATCGAAACAGGGGCCTTGGACATCAACAATCGAAAGCTATTAAACATAGCCTACAGAGAATGTTTCTGTGTTTGTATGAAGTAATATCACAAGCTAAATTAACCGATTTGTATAATTAATTCTTATTTCACCATTGGAAAGTGTAGTTTCTCTAGATGGACATAATGCTATAATGTTATTACAGTAACGTCTGAGTAAATCGAGGACAGGTAAGATTAAAATACTGTAGTTTCTTATGCACAGAAAATTTGATAGGCTATTTTGTACATTCGTTTTCTGTAGACCTATTTCTTAAAATAATATTTATGTACACTCATTTTAATCTCAGAGAATTAACGAACAACGAGAGCGTATTGATTTAGTATGCAGTGATAGTACGTTAGCTTAGCAATCCATTATTTTATAATTCAAATTTTAACCATGCTCAATTGAATTGTGTTAAAATACATAAAATATATATCCAATAAATGCAATGCAAAAAAAAATTGGGTAATGAGCGAAGCAGATTATCTTGCGCTGTTGTAAAAGTTGTTCTCTGGATCAAACGTCCTATTTTAATTATGTAATTACTTTATATTTATTTCTAACAGGTGCAGCGGAGCGCACGGGTACGGCTAGTTGTAAATATACCGATTCCCTCCGCCCCAAAAAGGAACTACTGGATACTCCGATTCCCTCCTATAAAGTCTGGCTGGCTGGCTGAGTGGGTGGGTGGGTAGGTGGGTGGGTGTCATGGTCTGTTTTTGGTTACATATCGTTGCGGACATGAATGCTGTAAATACACTAGTGTCTATGTAGGGTAGTCCCTCTGTTAGTGAATCTAAAATCATAATGTTTTAATTTAGAATTAACTAAGAAAAATAAAGTGTTCTCGACTACTTCCAATAATATTTGTACTTTCTTTATACACATAAATAGCGAAACTTTCTACACAAAATTTAACAGTTGCTTTTATACGTCACACCCAACATTTTTGTGTTTTTAGATGTTATATACAAAGTAGGCCTACAGACAAATACAAAAATTAAAATACGTTAATTCTGCCGTTATCCACCCAGGTAGAACCACAAAGACTTATAAACAAAAAATGAACTATTTAAAGAATAAAACTGAACAATTAGATAACGGACAGATCAATCTTTCGCAATATTGCAATGCTAAGTCCTACAAAGTTTTTCTCAATATTTTTATGTAGAAGATAAAACACAACAAGGGTATGGATTAGTTATTTCGGTTATATTCTTGACAGTCCGAAGTCTGTGTAAAGTGTGATGGAAAATTGTGTGCCTGGTTAAGGCATGGAGGAAATCGGGCAGTCCGAAGTCTGTGTAAAGTGTGACGGAAAATTGTGTGCCTGGTTAAGGCATGGAGGAAATCGGGCAGTCCGAAGTCTGTGTAAAGTGTGACGGAAAATTGTGTGTCTGGTTAAGGCATGGAGGAAATCGGACAGTCCGAAGTCTGTGTAAAGTGTGACGGAAAATTGTGTGCCTGGTTAAGGCATGGAGGAAATCGGACAGTCCGAAGTCTGTGTAAAGTGTGACGGAAAATTGTGTGCCTGGTTAAGGCATGGAGGAAATCGGACAGTCCGAAGTCTGTGTAAAGTGTGACGGAAAATAGTGTGCCTGGTTAAGGCATGGAGGAAATCGGACAGTCCGAAGTCTGTGTAAAGTGTGACGGAAAATTGTGTGTCTGGTTAAGGCATGGAGGAAATCGGACAGTCCGAAGTCTGTGTAAAGTGTGACGGAAAATTGTGTGTCTGGTTAAGGCATGGAGGAAATCGGACTGCACTGAATTCAAACAACAAAAAATTGGGAGGGAATAGGGCTGTACCCTTTTTGGAGAGAGAATCGGAACCTCATTTTTGGGAGGGAATCTGCGTCCCCCGAGTTAATATTGTGTTTTATATCAGCGAATGTTTTAAGTTACAATAACTTGTCCGCTATTATGAAACTTTTAAGTCATAAATAATGAACAATTGGTTTGCTGCTTATTATTATTATTATTATTATTATTATTATTATTATTATTATTATCATCATCATCTAATACCTATAACATAATTTAAATAGAAATAAGGTCTTCATTCTCGCAAATTCCAGTGATTTTTTTTTATGTTGACAAGTAAGCTTCAGAAATGTGATTTCTAAAATATGATGATGATCTTTCTATTGCTCCATTGTTGCCATGTAATGATATTGTGGAGTGTGAATGTTTTCTGTAATTTGAAAATGAGATAAAGCAAATATTTCCGGTATAAAAATTTACAGAGACGGCATTGCGTAGAAGTGAAGATTTGAAACTTCTGCTGCCTCTTCTCATAAAACGGTTTCATACAGTCATCTGTTTGTTCGAAATACTTTCAGACGAAGAAAAAAAAAATAATTTTATGAGCTCAATAAAAATCTACTGACTTCCAAGTTCATAACGTGTCTGCAGTGAAGGAAGGCGATAATAATCTGGAAGTATAATATAGAGAGGCAGGAAACTGAGAAATGCCACGACTTAAGCTGTAAACGCTATATGATGCAGACTGGCGAACTATAAATAAGCTTTTGATTGTCTCTTGTTTTTGTGGAAGAACATATGAAACTCGTTTCGTATTAGTGCCAACATATAGATTCTAAATGTCTTTCTAAAGTTTTAGAGCCTCAAGCTCCTTCCCATTATTTTATGAAAAAATGCATGTAAAAATTAAAATTTTTTACACCTTTTTTTCTCGAAAATGTAGCGTAATATCTGTTTTAAGGCGATTAAATGAAATTTCCCTGTTTTAGTGACATATAAACCAAACCCTTATAGATATCTTTTGAAATTGCTACAGACTCTAGCCTGTAGTGGGTCATAACTCTGACTTCAACAAATAAATAGATTCCTGTTTTTATGGAATATCACTGTCAACAGTGTTCGTAAACTTGGAGCTCTGATTTTATTGTTTTTATCTGTTTGAATTTGTTTTAAAATATTTCCTCATTTGTGTTTCAGTCTAACATGTAAGTTACAATCAACATTTTAAACGTGTTTAGGATTGTCTTAGATGAACAAGAAATACTTTCTTACTATTAGATTCGAAATTTTGGGTTTCAAAACCGGTCCCGACGATGTATTTTTAGAGAGATAAAAGTTCTTAGCGTAGTGCTTTATGAAAGGGAATTATACCCCAAGTGTTAGATTCTGATATTCCGTTTATATTACGAAAAACCGACCTGTATCTGCATGATAGAGTTTCACAGAAAATTCTTGGGGTTCAAAATTGGCCCTATGATGTAATTTCTAGATATATAAAAATAGTCAGCTTGGTGGTTTTTAGGAAGGTAATTAATTCCAAGGGTAGGATTTTGGGCTTACATAGACGCCACGTAAAACCGATCTCTATCTATATAAGAGGATTCCATATAAAACTCATTCTCGTGTACGTCATAATTCCAAATATTTGGGGTGGGATTTTTTAAATCGAATGCGATTATAGTTCAACCAAATTTGATATTCAAATGGAATAAGAAAACTCGACATTGTTAAGTATAGGGGAGAGTTGGGTAGTATCTGACATCGGGAAATATCAGACACTGCGTTTCTTTCATCCACCACCAGATGGTAGTACCTGAATAACATGGTTACGTTTCTGTATGCGACATCACAGAAACGTAGCCATGTCATTCAGGTACTGTCATCTGGTGGTAGATGGAAGAAACTCACTGTCCGATATTACCCGATGTCCGATACTATCCAACTCTCCCCTAAAAGAACAGAATATAGGTATACACAACATACAGTATGTTATAGAAATCTACAGTAGATGTGTTAAATTTTTACTCGAGTTTCCAGGCTAAAAGTGTTCATTACTCCCGGTAATTCATTCGAGCTCTTCGTATTAAAACGTCATTAAATTTCTTCTATCCTTTGAAATGATACGCCGATACCACACAGCATTTCCGCATGTTACTTAACTACTCGCCGAGCCGATACAAATCCCAGGTTTTACTAGTCATCAGAGACTTCCGATGGTTTTCATCATGTGCATTTTGTCATTGTATTTCGCACGGTTTCTACTAGCATCTCTTTCCCCCCCCCCCCGAGTTTCTTATCAGGCGGTAATGAATAGTGTCTTTGTGCGCAATTCCAACGTCGTTTGTTTTCCTTTATCCGCTGACCGAAGGAAATCGTCCTGTTCATAGAGCAAAATTTGTTGTCCTTTTGAGAGCTCTTTGTGTACACTTTCCCAGAAGCAATGTCTTTTACTTTAGTTTCTAATATTTCAGTAAGAGTTTATAATCTGTAATTTTGAAATTGCTAAGAATTTGTATTATAAATAAAAGTTAAAGTCTACATGTACGCAGGAAGACCCTTGCATAGCAAGTATGAGTATTTGGTTTTATTCCCACAAAACTTATAATTAAAAACTGTGCAACATGAACATTTTGTGGCTCGATGATTAAAAACACAGCAACACAGCGTCTTGAAGTACTTAGAAGAGTATCTAACTTATTAATTGACTTCTATTAAAATAATTTACTACGTTGCGTGGAAAATCTTGTAAAAATCAGCTTTTCTGCGCGATGAAAATTATTGAATTGTTATTCTACAGACATAACTGAATAAAATCAACATAATCTTGAATAAGAAGACGAATTTTCGTTTTCTAGATTGCACACAGGAATTCTTACAGAATCCCAAGAGTAAACAGTTTGCCTTCATTTATACGAGTAAGTTGTAGTTGTGCATTTGCACAGGTTAACGTAAAGTAACTGCACGTATACTGTAATAATTATTATGGTATTTACAGGAAGTGGCATTTGAATGTTACATAAATGTTGCAATGGTATATGATATGATATGATATGATATGATATGATATGATATGATATGATATGATATGATATGATATGATATGATATGATATGATATGATATGATATGATATGATGTGATGTGATGTGATGTGATGTGATATGATATGATATATGATATGATATATGATATGATATGATATGATATGATATGATATGATATGATATGATATGATATGATATGATATGATATGATATGATATGATATGATATGATATGATATGATATATTTGTCAGCCGACTTTACGATTCATAGTTATGGTGGCCCATCACATTTCTGCTTTTCGATCCACCATCCCTTTATTACATACCGTAAGTGTTGAAGTAGGTACTTAGACCTTGCTTTAGTGGTTCACTTACTGTATACTTTATAGTATAATATAACCCTAGTCCTAAATCTAAGTACATAGTTTCTGTCCTCTTTTTTCGAACAATGTCCTCCTTTTTGAAGCTTTGTGTCCTCTTTTCTATCGATGTGGATCTGGTCACCCTGACTTAGGGTAAATACCTGTACATAGATTCATATTCAGATGGACGGCATGTCAGAATATCAAAGTTGGTAATAAAGTTGTTTTTAATCCATATGACATCGAAGAATACATGTTCAGAAAATGTATTATTTCTGTTTTTAGGCAATTGAATGCTCTCTAGAACGAAGTAAAGAGGCAGTTAAAATAAAACATAATAAAAGCACATTACATCAAACAAGAAGGAAGAAAAAGAATAACGGGAAGAGAGCTCTACCTCGTCCCTCGGGGCCATCAGCCCTTGCCGTCACTAAGAGAATTGCAATAACAGAGCAAACAGTACACTCATGGCGGATCGTAGAGTAAACGGATTGGTAACATCGTCTTTATTCAGGTTCTGATGCAATAAATTTTGGAGTATCGTGCAAATTCCATTCACTTTACGTGATCATGCTATTTTAATTGATAATGGTAATTTATTTTTTTCTATGAGTTCAATGC
This sequence comes from Periplaneta americana, assembly GCF_040183065.1. Classification (NCBI taxonomy): domain Eukaryota; kingdom Metazoa; phylum Arthropoda; class Insecta; order Blattodea; family Blattidae; genus Periplaneta; species Periplaneta americana. The sequence goes on from NC_091127.1 coordinate 54,491,530, forward strand.
CAGTAAGTTGTCCTGAGATGCTGAAACGAATTCCTCCTTTACAATACCGATAGATTCCCCCCCCTCCCCGCGGTTAGAGTAGGAATCTGTTAACGACATGTTACACAAGTCGCCAGGAAACCGGATCGTGAACAAAACGTTCCACGTTCGATTCCTGGCAAGAGAAAGGTGTCTTTACTTTCCCAAGTCGTTTTCATGAACTCTTAAACGCCCACGCGAGATCATATGGGATAGGCACTAGAAACACTTTCTCGGCAAGTAAATCGGTCCAAATATTAACCACCCACAATTGTCTCTTGCTGCAGCTATGAATACAATTACTTTACATTCCGTTCCTGTAGAGAATGGAGTAGAATATCGAATGGAGAAAATTTCCCAGGAAGACCAAGACTCTTCAAGCACTGTTGCTCTAGGAGTATTGGTAGTATTGGTAGTAGAAGCAGTACCGATAATACTGGTAGAGTACTGGTGATTATAGTGGATAACAACGATTGTAAAATGACATCAAAAACTTTATCCGTCGACCTGGTTGGCGAGTTGGTATAGCGCTGGCCTTCTATGCCCAAGGTTGCGGGTTCGATCCCGGGCCAGGTCGATGGCATTTAAGTGTGCTTAAATGCGACAGGCTCATGTCAGTAGATTTACTGGCATGTAAAAGAACTCCTTCGGGACAAAATTCCGGCACATTCGGCGACGCTGATATAACCTTTGCAGTTGCGAGCGTCGTTAAATAAAACATAACATTTTTAAAACTTTTTCCTTGCATTTTTAACTATGTTCTGATTGTACTTATGCAGTGTAAAATATTACCATGGCAACTAAAACTTACCATTAAACAAAGCCTGCATGGCATAGTAAAAAAAGAAGGTACTTTAAAAATGTAAGGAAAAAGTTTTTGATGTCAATGCTGTATGCCTACATATAGACCTAATATTGGTAGTAAAAGGTAAAAGGTAAAGGTATCCCCGTAACATGCCATGAAGGCACTTGGGGGGCATGGAGGTAGAGCCCCATGCTTTCCATGACCTCGGCACTAGAATGAGGTGGTGTGGTCGGCACCACGCTCTGACCGCCTTTTACCCCCGGGAAAGACCCGGTACTCAATTTTATAGAAAATATTGGTAGTAGTGATGATAAAAATATTGATGACTAGTGTTGAGAATTATATACACTTACTTACTTACTTACGGCTTTTAGAGAACCCGGAGGTTCATTGTCTCCCTCACATAAGCCCGCCACTAGTCCCTACCCCGAGCAAGATTATTTCAGTCCCTACCATCATATCCCACCTCCCTCAAATCCATTTTAATATTATCCTCTCAGCTATGTCTAGGTCTCCCCAAAGGTCTTTTTCCCTCCGGCCTCCCAACTAACACTCTGTATGCATTTCTGGATTCTACTATACGTACTAATGCCCTGCCCATCTCAAATGTCTGAATTTAATGTTCCTAATTATGTCAGGTGAAAAATACAATGTGTAGAGTACTGCGTTGTGAAACTTTCTCCATTCTCATGCAACTTCATATCTTACAAGCAAACATTCTGATGAGGGCAGATAAAAAAGTGTTTTCTTTCTTTCACCATGTTAATAATGTCAAAAGAAGTGTTTACACAAATTTTGGCCACTCGGCCGCAATTACGAGAGCCGTAAAAATAAGTTCGCCAGGGGTCGTTAACAGAAAGGAAACACATTTTCATTGGAAAAATTTATTGGAATAGACACAGCAATAATTGTTGAGTTATTTTTCAACATATTCCCCACCGGAATTGAGAAGTTTGTCATTTCATGGGATCGACAGAGAAGTGCAGACGGCTGTCAAACGCTGGTTTCGATCCCAGGCGGCAGACTTCTATGACACAAGGATACAGAAATTGATCCCATGATATGATAAATGTCTCAATTCCAGTGGGGAATATGTTGACAAATAGCGCAAAAATTGCTGTATCTGTTTCAATAAATCTTTCCATGCAATTGTGTTTTCTCTGTAAACGGGCTCACTTTACGTTTTCGGGATGTGTCCTTGAGTAAAGGTTCCCAGTCAGTGGCATCTGTTGCCACTTCGTCTAAGAGTGGTACCACCTCCAAAACACAAGTCGCCTCAGCAATCTGCCAATCACAGTTGTCCACCTTTTCGTCCACAAACTGCGGCAAAGGTAATACACACCCTCTTAATGTTCTCATTACTTATTTCACGCGCCAAAAACGGTGGCTTTCGTTATATCATATGACGAGGTGAGGTAATGGTACACTGGATTTCATTAATGCCGTCTCGTTTCTCAGTCGTAATGACAACGAAACTACGTCTTCGGTTTGACTCGTCTGTATTATGTATTCTGGCTTTCATTGATGTTCATACTAGAGTAGTAGCTACACAATTAGAACTGGTTTGCGGTGTATACCAATGCTTGCCAAGGGGTTGACTCGCGAGTCGAGAAATGCCAATCACTGATCTAATACAACACGCACATAGATAAAGAACTTTTCTCCCTTTTTTGGATTCATATACATGAACATTATGATTCACAAGAAGTCTGTTCTTAACCACATAACATTCTACCCTAGATCATATATACCCAGATAGGCTTTGAGGTTAACAACTTTTGTCAGATTTACTACGCTGCCATCTAGTTGTTACATAAGCAGTCACGTCATATTTCCCATTTGAATTGCATTAGCGACTGTACTGCCATCTCGTGTTCGTTTACGGCGGACGGGTGGCGATCCTGGCGGTTGTTCTCTTCAAAGTGCTGTCGATTTTAACATAGCGATGAGTTATCTGTTACATATATGATCTAGGATTCTACCCACAGAGAAGTAGTGCACCAACTGTATAATGTGTTAAACTATACATCATTGCTTATTTTTGGACTAGTGTATACAGGTCTGCCTTTTGGCGGATGGATACAATTTTTTTGTTTACATTTGGACCCATTCTAAGAGTGAACAGAGTGTAGGTTTAAATCCTTTTCCTTGAGATCTAACTACGGCGAGATTCTCTTCTGTCTATACTTGATACAATAACGAATATGTCACGGATTGTACTGTATTATTTGGTGTCACGAATTATTTATACCATAAGCGTTCCTATGGAATCTGGAGCAGTTGGTATCATTGCACGCAGTCATTTTTTTCGCGATCCCAGCATTAGCATGCATTGTGAGGGCCGGCATCTAGATACAAGTGTGATGCTGAAGCTTCTCCCATTAGCATAATGATGTGTCATAACTCGGGTTGCTGTCATGTTGGCAGCCATGGAGGAGGAGGATTGTGGAGCTTGGGGGCATCCCTGACGTCACGACGCCCAGACCAACATGGCCGCCCGTCTTGGGAACACGCCCCCTTGCTTCATGTCTTCCTGTTCTGTTGCTCAGGGGTGCGTACTTTCACAGATGTTTTCCATGCCAACCTAAGAAGAATATTCCCTCAGTACCAACATAACTAGATCATTTCAACAAATCCTTTGGAATTTTTACTCTGAAAAAGGGCTACGTTATTATTATTATTATTATTATTATTATTATTATTATTATTATTATTATTATTATTATTCATTGTAATTGTTTCTGGTATAAAGAAGGAATGTAGCTGTAAGCAAATAACCATTACCGATATATTTAGTGAAGCATTAATTTCCTGATACTACTTACTTCCTTACTGGCTTATAAGAAACCCGGAGGTTCATTGCCACCCTCACATAAGCCCGCCATCGTTCCCTATCCTGTGCAAGGTTAGTCCACTCTATCATAATATCCCACCTCCCTCAAATCGATTTTAACATTATCCTCCCACCTACGTCTCGGCTTCCCCAAAGGTATTTTTCCCTTCGGTCTCCCAACTAACACTCTATAAACATTTCTGGATTCGCCCATACGTGCTACATGCCCTCAAATATCTGGATTTAATGTTCTTAATTATGTCAGGTGAAGAATACAAAGCGTGCAGTTCTGCGTTGTGTAACTTTCTCCATTCTTCTGTAACTTCATCCCTCTTAGCCCCAAATATTTTCCTAAGAACCTTATTCTCAAACATACTTTATCTCTGTTCCTCTCTCAAAGTGAGAGTCCAAGTTTCACAACCATACAGAACAACCGGTAATATAACTGTTTTATAAATTTTAACTTTAAGATTTTTTGACAGCAGACTAGAAGACAAAAGCTTCTCAACTGAATAATAACAGGCATTTCCCATATTTATTCTGCATTTAATTTCCTCCTGAGTGTCATTTATATTTGTTACTGTTGCTCTAAGATATCTGAATTTTTCCACCTCTTCGAAGGATAAATCTTCAATTTTTATATTTCCTGATCCTATTGCAACTTAAAAAAAAAAAAAAAATTAAATACTTCGAAGAGCATTTGAATTTATTTTATTAATCTCATGGGCACTCTTGAAATCTGATTTCATTGATCACATTTTATATAAGGAGGAGGTTTAAATAAATTATTTTCTGGGCAGTTTCAGTTAGACATCTGGAATTCATTCACGCGTCTCAAACCTTATCGGAACCATTTTGAGCGGACGGTGTCAGTATTAAACTTTTACAATACGTCTCTCTCCTTAGGAATTCCTCTTACGCACAGCTACTGAGGGATTTTCCAACCCCACGACAATGCCTTTTTACTAGGGGAAATGTTATTTTATAACATATTGTTTTAAATTCAGTGACAATTCTGTTCCTAATTAATTTTCTTCATACATCATTCAAAAGAAATATTTAAATAAAATAATTTATTGTGCACCGTGAAGTGATGATAAACTTTAATTTTCTCCATTGTACTCAATTATATGTAATTAATTGCGCATGAATTCATATGTATGGGTGATAGTATAGGCTTCTATTGCAATAGCCTCTAATATTAGTTTGTCACTTACCAAATTGGCAGACACATTAAACTGTATTAGATGTTTGTAGTGAGAATCTATGTTATTTATAAAGCAGCGAATATCTCTAACGAAATGAAACTGCTGGTGGGGAAATATATATAACACGACTTACACTCCTCGTCAGTAGAAAATGCATCCGAAGGTCAAATCCAAAGGCTTCTCCCTCCGTCCCGTGAGCCTTAAAACTTCGTGCGATGTTGCGAGTGTATGTGTTATCTCTACCTCAACCCACGCACGTCTTGACTCAACATAGGTCACATGGTGTCAAATGGTGGTGCAATATGCATATAAGGAAAACATCGGTCTTTTACCGATAGCCGTATTGAAATCAGCGTGTTTTTTGTAGTTGTTTAGTTAACGACGCTGTATCAACTACGAGGTTATTTAGCGTCGATGAGATTGGTGATAACGAGGTGATATTTGGCGAGACGAAGCTGAGGATTCGCCATAGATTACCTGGCATTCACCTTACGGTCGGGGAAAACCTAACCAGGTAATCAGGCCAAGCGGGGATCGAACCCGCGCCCGACCGCAACTTCAGACCGGCAGGCAAGCGCCTTAACCGACTGAGGCACTCCGGTGGCTATCAACGTGTTAATTGTGCAGTGTCATAGCTCTTTACATCCGTGTATATTGCATTATTTTATTATTTTTCATTTTTATTTAGCTAATTTCGTTTATTGCTCATTTTACCACCGTGGAGGGTGAGAGTGGATCATCTGCTATCTACAGTACACTAGTTAAAAAAGGCAGACGAATGGGATAATCTGATTTGCGAAGTCACAGCAAGAAAACGTTTAAAATGTGTATAACTTTCTTAAAGATCTTGCACAACAGAAATAAGCAGAAGTAAATAAGCAAGACATTATTATTGTTAATACTATATTATTATTATTATTATTATTATTATTATTATTATTATTATTATTATTATTATTATTATTTCAGTATATGGCATTGTGACTTAATCCTCTTTGGTGATATCTGGTATTAGTTGGCAACACTGAAGAGACGGCCAAACTAGTCTTTTAGGAACTACTCTTACGACATCCTTACTATACAGGTTCCATCATCAGGGCAGATAGATAAGACCATAGGGGTCGTCTTCTCACAATCAGTTGAGCTCGTTACGCCAGGCTAATCCGGACGACTGAGCCTAAACAATTCCTATGAACGTGGCTTTGTTTATAAGATGAACCGACATCGCTATTACGTCACAGCTCAGAACTGGCTGCGATTTGTTGTTGCCATAGCAGCTTTGGTACGGTAACAAATTCCTGTGAACATGATTCTGGTACAATCACAGAATATTTTAATCCAGATATACGAGGATTGTAAATAAAGTAGTGGTATAGGTCTCGCAGCCACGGATTACCGACGGAAGGAATGCGAATCAAACACTGCGATAAGGAAGAGCGGGCTAGAGGAAAGGTCACGAGATAACTTGAATGATATTCGAGAGTACAGTCGGAAGAGAAATGACATCGACAGAATCATTCTTGCGTTGTGATAGTTACATTACGACTTTAGTTTGTTCCATTGCATGTAAATGCGTGTCTTGTATCGCACGGTATTATTATTTCATTCGTAAACATATGTTGCGCGTTTAATTAACTTCGAATTTTTCTCTTGCTACGTTCTTTATTTCCACAGCGATGTCCTCATCTGTTCATCTTCTTGGAAGAGACAGTACTTCTATCGGCTCGCACCTCTTCCCCCCTCGGCTGCCTACATACACACGTCAAAACAAACAGCAACGCCACCAATGGTTTTCGGTAATCGTTTCTTGCGCGAGCTGTAACATAGACAGTACGAATAATTATTATTGAACTTACAAGGAAAATACATTTGAAAATACATTTACAGTACATCCCTTCAATATAATCACCAGCGTGTTCTTGTATCTTTTGCCAAATCCGTGGTAACAGTTGAATGCCGTTAGAGAGGTTGTTTCCGTTGATCTCTCCGATGGACCTGTCCTATTGCATGAAGCACTGATGGAATATCTGGAAACCTCTTGCCTCTAAGTGGAGGTTTTTCTTCAGAATGTGCCACACAGTTTGACGACTGAGTCCAATCTCGGTGGATAATTTTCGTACAGTCCAACGATGGTCAACAGCAAGGAGAACTCGCACTAACTTCACTTGTTCGTCACAAATGGACGGGCGACCTGTGCGAGCCACATGTGCCTCTCATTCCGATCCGTACGAAATGCAGAGAACCATCTTGCAACCGTTCGCTACGGTAGTGCAGTCATGTCAATTGATGCCCACAGGAGCAAGCGCGCGCTTTAGAGCTCAGGAGAGCCTGAGCGCTTTACAGCGGAAAGGAAAGAGACAGACGAAAGAGGTGGTATATACCGCTTGGTCGAGCTATATTCAGGGATGGCCAGCACTGATTCAATAGATAAAGGGAAGAGAACTTATTAAAACTGTATCCATGTTAATTTTTAGATTTGCCTGAGAAGTATAAGTGCATTATAAGAATGTAAGTTTTAATTTTAATGCTCATTTTTTACAAGTTTCATTTTTTTATTCAAAAGAAATATTTTCTCAGTTTTTTGTATAGAAAAGTGAAATTTTCAGGTATAGGCTTATTTATTTAGTAACCTTACAGAATGTTTTCGTAAATCTAATATACCGTATATACGTATTACTGAAGATAGTGTATTGAAATTTTTGAAAATATTCGCATGGAAATTGTTTGTAAGGAAATGAATTAACAAAGCAACTACTGTTACATCATAAGCACAAGATACGTGCCCATGTGTTGTAAAAATGTCAGCTCTATAGCTTCAGCATATTTCGAGAAAATAATTTAATATTCTGATGATAGGAAGTTGCTCACCAATATCACCTTAAAAGCATAATGCGATAAGAGTTCTGTTATGGAATATTAGGTACACTTAAAACATATACAGCACCTAGGTAACTTTGTTTTGTACTGTAATATTGTTTTGATTAGTTCATTGATTACTTTTATAAGGCTAAAGGTACCATCAATACCAATTCCAACTTATAATGTCATACTTAATCTCTTTTTTTGGGATATCACTTTCTTTATGAATGATGTGTTTCAGTATAGTTGTTGCCTACTACTACGGAATTTAAGTGAATATTCCTTCTTAACTCTCTATTATGTTATTAAGATTTAAAACACAAGTGCAATATTAAGAAATCAGTGTTAGTACTTTTGTTTTACAGACAATATAGATAATATTAAACAGAAGAAGTCATATAAAAATAGCGATATAAAATTTCACGTTCCGTTTGAAGTTTATGCACCACTGTTTTCTTAATCCAACGGGTTGCTTATTCATATACACAACCTTTACTCTTTCCATACTTAGCGTTTGCTGCCCGCGCACGACGTCAAGGTCAGAAAAATGCGCTTGCTTTGACATCACTGGTCTACAGCAAGGAGAACTCGCACTAACTTCACTTGTTCGTCACAAATGGACGGGCGACCTGTGCGAGCCACATGTGCCGTCTCATTCCGACTTGTACGAAATGCAGAGAACCATCTTTCAACCGTTCGATACGGTAGTGCATCGTTGCCACAAGCTTTAATTAACCCTTGATGACATTGGCATGTATTTCTACCACGGGCTACCTCGGTTTTTATCCACGATCGCTGCTCAACTTTAGTAAACATGCTTTAGAGCAATTTAAAATAGTGTTTTACATTTAACGACGCACAATAACGACCTCTGTTGTCATAGAAATCAATTTTATCATTCAATACATCTACAGTATCTCCAACTATTGTACTACTAAAACCTCTGTGGCTTTGACCTAGAAAATCGAGCGCTAGTGCAGTTCTTATCGCCCACCAGCTGGGGAATGGGAGTGCCAAGCTACTTGCAACTGGATTACGATTCTCATGGTTGTGTCAGTTACTGTGTTGCCACGTCTGATGAAATCGTAACTAAAGCCTCGTTGACATTTTTCAAGTAACTTGAATTCAAGTCACGTGATTTCAAGTACCTGAATTCAAAGTCGCCGTTCAGACATATTCAAGTTATTTTGTTTTCAAGTAGGATAAAATGGCGTCCATGGATGTTGTGCAATTAGGAATTTCTGTAGTAGCAAGTCTCCAGGGAAATGATAAATATATTGAAGAAATGGAAAACGCGTTGTTCAGTATGGGTTAGGAATTAGATTAGTAAGAGAAATACACGACCACTGACTATTACAAATAGAATAAGTAAAATCTTCAAGGAGATTTAATAATTCGCAAATGTAATAAAATATAAGCGAGTCTGAATTACCATAATTGAAAATGATTATCTTGAAGCAGTTACAGTTCCCTCACAAAAATCTATCAACCACACTGAACTATGCCAGTTTCGGCGATAAATATCATTCCTTCTAGCAACGCTCTTCTCTTCTTAATCCCTCTTATCTTCCTCACTTCTTTTCTATCTACAGTTTAATGGTTTTTTATTATTTTTCATAGGCTATATCATGCGTTCACGTTAAAATCTCTGCTGTTCAATTCTTCAATGAACTCTTCCTTTCTTTGCAGCTTCCTTTGCATTTCTATTACGAAACTTTGTAGTTTCTATAATCCGCAGGCCTTCGTGAATTTTATACAACTTCAGAAACTCAAATATTTGGTCATTATTTCACTTACTGCTGTTTCCTATTATTTTTACGTTCCCAGTAGAACTGAAAAACAATCAGCTGTTAATTTAACTCTCTTAAAACAGCTATTAATTTAAATTCCCGCTCTTTTCTCCTTGAATTCAAGTTATCAAGTGACGTTCACACTTTTCAAGTGTCCTTTCAAGTCAAGTAAAAAGTAGAAAGGGATCGAATTTTACTTGAAACTTGAATTCAAGCCGTTAATTGATTTCAAGTCAACTTGAAACATAGTTCACACTTTTCAAGTTCGTCTTTTCAAGTGATATGAATTCAAGTTACTTGAAAAGTGTGAACGAGGCTTAAGTATGGTGAAAACTACGAGAAACACTGGAGAGAAATTCAACAAGCTGATGATGACGAGTTGGGACTTAGCGGCTGGGTGAAAGATCGACAAGATAATGTCAGTCGATCTACAGTATTGGTTAGCATATTTTCTGCGTCCGTCAGAAGTTTTGGCGCATCAGCGTCTCCTATCGCATGCGAATGCGCATAACCCATTCCCGGCAGTGTTGCCACTACTTTATTTACAACCCATGTAGATAACTGTTTGAAAATATAATAATAATAATAATAATAATAATAATAATAATAATAATAATAATAATAATAATAATAATGATAATAATAATGATAATAATATAAAATAGCTTAGTAGTCTAAAAGGGACAACAAATGAAGGACTGCGGTTGGAATTTAAATGTACTACTTATCCGGTTCGTAGGTGCATAGTAGAAATTTTCCCATGTCTCTCCCGAGGTTCGAACTCGTAGCAGCGAAGGAATAAATTGAATGTTGTATTTATGTGCTGTGGATAAGGCGCCGCTTTATTCCTTACGATGTCGCAATTCCTTCCTCGTCACACATCTAAGTAAATCGAATGTGTTATAACGGAGACTGCCGCCGCGGCGGAACAAAGGAGAAAAGGTTAGCGACCTTTGTGGAATTTTTAGTGTTTATCTTTTTAAAGCGTCAGCAGAGGTGTATGAATGATGCGCGCAGCTGTCAATCAGCAATTCCGTCTGCTGTGTATACAGTGGCAGTGTTATTACTGATCGGCCGTACGTAATGTGCAATTACACAATCCCGGGGCCGGCCAGCTACCTGCAGAGTGGTGCTGAAATCCGTTGCTCGGGGGCTCCTCTTCTTAATCAAATAAAACAAAGTTGATCCACTTGTGTTGTTTGAGGAACCCGTTGCTTCCAACCTCTAATAACAGAGTAATGGATCGAATTGTATCTGTACCACGGACTCGGACCCGGTGCGATCGGGAGTGCGAATTACTCTATATCGCGACACCGAAACTCATTTTTCTCCCGAGATCTTAATCAGCTGGTCAGATATGAATACGACACCACGTATCAGAATAAACACTATCCTATAAAGCTGGGTGTGAAGACCGGGAGTTTTCTGGTCGAGTACTATCCTGGTAAGGTTTATCTTGTCTCAGTAGCAATAAAACCAAGTCCCTTCAAAAGAAGGTGGAGATTATAGGAGGGTTATAAATTTTCAGGATTCCTTTCAAAACCTTGCTATTGTACAGGTTACCGGAACTCAGTTTCTTGAAAGACGAGCTCAGTGACGGAACTACACAGTACGAAGAGAGATATTTTGTTATTTTATTTTGCGCTACAGAATGTATCAACTAGTTCCTACCGCCACTGGATGGATGGACGGCATCGCTCCACTCCCCCATCGCCATAACAATACAGAAGAAGTAAGACATATCTCCTTTCTCTCTCTTTTCACAGTGAGACAAGATACACCACACAGAGTTTAATAATGTCTGCATTCTCTTGGAGTGCTGAAAGCACGAATTCTTCCGCAGTGAATTTATACAGAGTGATTCACGAGGAAAGGTAAAAAATATAGTATCTTAGGCCATTTTGAGTGAAAAAGATCATATAAACATAGGTCCGTTTTCGAACGATGGCGGAGCTAGATGCATTTTTTTGGTAAAACGTCTCGCCCCAATGTGAATCAGACGTTACCATATGCTGCTGACGTGAGATTTGGGACAAGGTCACGGATCGCAATGAATGATGTAACATTGGAATCTGCATTGTGAGCGACGTGGATAAGTTCATTCACCTCACAAACCAGATTACAAATGTCCAATCGCCTGCCCTTATCTGATGTAATGACACAGATCCCGCGCATAACACAAATACACTATCGCTTATCAGTCCACAACAGTTCAGTCAGCTAATTACAGTACAGTAGTTATACAGGTACAGTTATCGGAAGTGTTAAGTTGTGTTTTTCAAGATACCTTATAAATTTTCGACTGCAGAATACGCTGATAATGTGTATGTTTATGATTTATGCGATGGAAGTTCCTTGCGTGCCGTCGCTGGATATGAACGACGCTTTCCGAACAGAAGAGTACCATATCGAAGAGTATTTACTGTCTATGGGGTTGGATGAAAAACTTGGTATACCAAAGGAAGGTGGAAACGAGAGAGGCGCTAATCGACCGTATTTTGGATGCTGCACGTCGCATAAAGAACAGCCACGTGCAACTCTCCCAAGCGATGAATGCGATTCACGTCCGAGCATAACAGTGCATTAAAAACAGAAAGTGGTATCTTTGAAAATGTGCGGAAACATCACTCCGACATCTAGAATATTAGATATGTATGCATACGTGAATATAAACTTTAAATTTGTCCTTTACCTGTCTCTAAATACGAGTTAGTACAATGGAATCCCAGAAGTTTTTGTGAAATCAAAGAGCCATATCTCCGTAACTGTTCGAAAACGGATCTATATTCATATGAACTTTTTGACTCGGAATGACTTCAGAATTCACATCCCAAATTTTTTACCTTTCCTCGTGAATCACCCTGTATAGTGAGGGTCACATAAGAACAGTTCCTAAACAGCAAATATTGCCATCTTGTCAGTGTTGCCAACTGTTACTAGATATCACACGATCCTAAATGACTTAATTACTTACCGTACTTTATGTTGGAAGGTTATTCCAAATAATTCAATAATTTGTAACATATTTTCGTAGGCAAACTATACGGGAAAGGAATCAACATGACAATACGAAATTCATTGATTTGACTAAACAATTAAGTCACGAGACATAACCTAAATATATATATTGTTTGACCACATGAAATTATTAGTACTAACTCGGAAAACTTACCTGACTATAATCTTGAATTATAACCACAACGCAACATATAAAATAACTATTATCTATTAAATTTAATACTGGTATTAATTAATTATTAGTATGTTCAAATTTCACTAGGTTCCAGTAACCGGCTCAGAATCTAGTACAATTTTAATTTCATGGAACTCCAGTACCGACAAATATTGTCGATATTTGTCTCAGCTGCCAACATATCAGTTACAAAATCACTACCATTTGTAGTATTTGTCAATATCGAATCAACTGCAAACTTGAAAATCACCACAATCCACTAGCATATGTAGTAATGGGAGGGGGGAATGGTTACGTTTCACCCTTCGGGTATGAAGTAAGTTGACCCGGACTATACTAAACGACCAAAGTCAAGAATGAGAAGAAAGCCCACACCTGTGGAGTAACGGTTAGCGCGTCTGGCCGCGAAACTGTGTCAACTTGTCCACTGCTTTGCGCTGTATTTTACAGAATTTTTACTTTAAACCTCATTACCCAATTTTGACTTACACCACTTCTGCTCTGAACGGCTCATATATCTGTACCCTGACCACGTTTGTGACTCAACGCTAATGTGTTGGGCTTCCATCCAAGCGGTCCGGGATCGATTCTCGGTCGGGTCGTTATGAATTTATCATGGACAAGGTAGACGATTCAGATGATTTCTCTACGAGTACTTCCGTTTCCCTCCCTCATTTACTAACTCTCTTCACCTTCCCTTAGTTCACGTATCATCTGCAATATTTGAAATTAGGTATGGGTGAAGTTTTGGGTGTAAAACGGTCTTCCGTCCATCATTGTGGACTGTGGAGTAACGGTTAGTATGTATATCTAACCGTGAAACGAACAGGCCCGGGTTCAAATCCTGGTTGGGACAAGTTACCTGTTTGAGGTTTTTTTTCCAGGCTTTTCTCTCAACCCATGAAGAGCAAATGCTGGGTTACTTTCGGCGCTGGACCCTGGACTCATTTCTTCCAGGCTTTTCTCTCAACCCATGAAGAGCAAATGCTGGGTAACTTTCGGCGCTGGACCCTGGACTCATTTCGCTGACATTATTACCTTCGTCTCATGCAGACGCTAGATAACCATCGCAATTGATAGGTGTCGTAAAATAACCAATAAAAATACGGGCTTCCGATGCTGATACAGGAAGGGCTTGGGGTTCCGGGCCCTAGGGATTTATCAGATACGGATGGAACCTGGCTCTATCAGAGCTGAATCAGGGTTTCCACTTGTAAGCATCGGATGTGATCCTTATATGATGCATCGCGGGTCAGGTCCTCGAAAAGCCAGTCAGCCAGCAGAGGTAGGTTAAAGGTTTGGTGAAACATTCTTCATATCCACAGGATGAAAATATGTACGAGTATGTTCTATGAACATAGGTCCGGAAACGCTTTGTTTCCTCCTTAGAGTTGATTTTTAACAACTCTGTTTACATTGTATGACAAACGAGCTAGTTTATTCTAGTGTGAAATGCCATCATGGCTTTTGTGTCCATAGTACACTACACTCCATACCACAACACCAAACACCAGAACTGTGGGAACGCACAGAAACAGAAGTAGACCTACATTACGAAATGTAAGGTAGCATACCAAAGAAAAATCTGCGGATGCCCTTTGATCTACAATAAATGCCCAAAATGTCCCCGTTAGCTTGAATTGACTTCAGGTTGCGCCCTAGATCATTATATAACAGATAGCTCATCCCTATGTTAAAATCGGTAGCACTTTGAAGAGAACAACCGCCTGGATCGCCACCCGTCCGCCGTAAACGAACACGAGATGGCAGTACAGTCGCTAATGCAATTCAAATGGGAGTTATGACGTGACTCATGTAACAACTAGATGGCAGCATAGTAAACCTGACAAAAGTTGTTACCGTCAAAGCCTATAAGGCCGAGCAATCTGGATATATATGATCTAGGAATTTCGTGTTGTCGCGCAGTCTTTCACAATACGACTACAAGGACTCCCCACATCTTACACTGGAATTGCATATACAAACGATTTTAATGCCTCACAAATAAAAGTCTAATGAATTTAAATCAGGGGCGCGGGAAGGCCAAGGTATTGGTTCAGCTTTACCTATCCAGCAGTCACGCAACTTTCGATTGAGGAACCGACGAACGCACACTGAAATGAGCAGGAGCTTCATTATACGTAAAAGACAATATTCTCCATATCGGTAATGGACAATTTTCTACCAGAAAAAAGAAGTTGTTCTTTAGGAACCCTTTCTATCTCCATTCGTCGAGGTTGTAGAAAAGAAGCTCTGACAATGAAATAAAGCGTTCTCGGGCCTATGCTCATACAACGTACGAATAGAGTGAAGGTTGGTAATATTGTGATACTAATAATGTTATGATAGTGCTTTTTGAGAATTTTTTAGAATTTTACTGAGCGAGAGGAAGATCGGTTTCTTGCGTCAACCTATTAAGGGAATGTTTATAGACAAGTTTCTGGACAAAATCGGTCCTTCTGTCGCTCAGTAAAATTATAAAAAATTCTCAAAAAGTACTATCATAATATTATTAGTATCACAATATTACCAACCTTTACCCTATAGTCATCCTCTAGATGTGAAAAATATTTCTCCGAAATTTCGACGTACATTTATTTACACTCTGTATATAGTCTATGTACTGTATATAGGCGACTGGGTACTCAGTTAGTGGGGCAATTGACTGCGGACTGGAAGGTCCGAGGCTCAATCATGGGTGATGACCGGATTTTCTCGTTGCCAAACTTCCAGAACGGCCTCGAAGTCCACTCAGCCTCCTATCAAATTGAGCACCGGATGGATCTTTCACGGGGGTAAAAGGCGGTCGGAGCGTGTTGCCGATCACACCACCTCATTCTAGTGCCGAGGGCAAGAAACCAGGGGCGTTACCTCCATGCCCCCCAAGTTCCTTCATGGCATGTGAAGGGGTTATATTTTATAGGCCTACTATATACATATATATAGTATTATACCTGTCTCTCTGTATCTGTGTGTCTGTCTCTCTACGTCTGTGTAGACTATTCATATACAGGGTGTAACAACATTAATGTTTAGAATTTCTGGAACATGTTCCCTGACACGTTCTACGTCGATTAAACCTAACATACCTATATCCAATTTTTATAGGTTTGGATTATTTGTACCCCAAAGTTTAATTTTATCGCTGAATACTGAAAGAAGTAACACCAATTTCCGAAATTACATGTCTGTGTCATTATTTTTATTATTACCATATTACATTTTAATATCAACTACTTGTGAGTATGAAAGAAGCAGTGCAAAGTTGAAAAAAAAACGTCCTTAAGATTCCAAACACTGTACTTCTTGAAATTTGCCAATAGGCACGTGAAAATACCTGTGCACTAGGAATCCTACGATTTGGGAACCGTGCTTGATATGCCAAAACAGCTGCTGTTGCATTGCCATCACACAGTCCATACACATAAACTATGTCGTCGTATTCCTGATGTGTGTACACAAAAGGCGTGTTTTAATGGTCAAAACTCAATAAAAAGACTAGTCAAAATACGGTTTATTTTTCTCACAACTGTTATTTTAAACTGTTGTCTGTTTCGTTTCCTTAGCAACCTAAACAATTTTAATTTAATTTCTCTTAAAAGTAAAATTTCCTTCATTCACTGCTTTTCAAATGTTTCTTATGTATCTCTACTTAGTAATGTCATAAAAAAGTCCTTGTATAAACGGTATAATGCTTGGAGCTGCAAGAAGTTCTATTTTTTCCAGCACTGTTTTATTTTTTTATTTTAGTAGGTTATTTTACGACGCTTTATCAACAGCTTAGGTTATTTAGCGTCTGAATGAGATGAAGGTCATAATGCCGGTGAAATGAGTCCGGGATCCAGCACCGAAAGTTACCCAGCATTTGCTCATATTGGGTTGAGGGAAAACCCCGGAAAAAACCTCAACCAGGTAACTTGCCCCGACCGGGAATCGAACCCGGGCCACCTGGTTTCGCGGCCAGACGCGCTGACCGTTACTCCACAGGTGTGGACTCCAGCTCTGTTATCTCCCAATTTCGGATATAGGTATGTTAGGTTTAATCAACGTAGAACGTGTTCCTGAAATTCTAAACATTAAAGTTTTACACCCTGTATGTCCGATTGTCTGTTTAATAATAATAATAATTATTATTATTATTATTATTATTATTATTATTATTATTATTATTATTAATTTTATTTTACCTGGCAGAGTTAAGGCCTTAAGACCTTCTCTTCCACTCAATCAGCTCTACAATTAATACAAATGATAAGTAGTAGTAGTAGTAGTAGTAGTAGTAGTAGTAGTAGTAGTAGTAGTAGTAGTAGTAGTAGTAGTAGTAGTAGTAGTAACAATAATAATGTGAAATACTATTATTGAAACTTACTACTAATTTATCAGTTATTATATGTCTGTGTATCCATGTTCATATAGGCCTATATGTGTGCTTATGTTACTTATTTCTCTATCATTAAGTGTGCCTCTGTATCTGGCCGCGTCCGTGCATGAGCGCTAGCACGCTATTCTTGCATCCAGGCGATTGGGGTTCAGTTTCCGGCGAAGTCATACGGGTTTCCGATGCTGATATAGGATTTAAGAACTTTACCTAAGGGCTTTGGGGTTTATCAGGTGCTCGCTTGGGGATAGGGTCTGACTTTGTCAGGGCAGAGGCAGGATTGACGGAAGTCACCCAGGATACCCGTCGGACTTTGGACATTCATAGTAGGCCTATATACAGGGATATCATTTTATTTTTACTTCAACTTTTATTGTACCTGAGTTTTTTAATGTACTTCACTCCCACCCCTTCTACTAACCAAATTCCAGCTGTCTTCCTCACAGAACCAAGGCCGCAGTACTGAGTTAGTGATTATAGTACGTTTCAGAAATATGTTCGAGTTTTCCAGTGAGAAAAATTTCCAATATTGAATCATATTTTCGCACAGGTACTGTCGTCCGTTTGCCTACGTCGCATCCCGATTTCCCCCACCTGCTTCTGCTCGCTCCACTGTAAAGACTAGTGGCTGGGCTTTCTTAGCTCTTTTCTGAAAACATTAATTTCTGCTAGGAATTAATTGTACGTCTACGTAATATTATGCAACTGTTTAAAATAACTTAAATAAAAGGGCCTCGTTAAGTAATTAATTATCACGTGATTCCCCCCTTTCTACGATCCTGCGACATAACCACTTGGACGGACAGTAGATAGCATGTCTGAGTAATTTTATCTGTGGGGGTCGGGCAGAAGTGAAGACTGAATTTACAGCACGTAAGGTACTCTTTTATAGAATAGGTACAGAATTATTTCAACATGAGTTACTAAGTATGAAGGACGAAACTGGTAATTGGAATTAGATGCAATAGTCTATAGTGCGATAATAGGCACAAAAAAACTGAAGCCTGTATCGAAATGAACGGCCACCATTTTGAAAAATGTGTTTAAATATCCATATTATGATTATTTTTCATTTTAACTTCATTTTCTTATGTACGCTAATGTGCTATAGACAGTATAATATACACTGCATAATGAATACGTTCGCATGGATAACTCAGTTTGTGTGTAAAAACATTTACTGGTAATACTGTACTGTATTTTGATTAAACAAAACCTAATGAAAATTTTCACACTTAAAATCGCGATATTTCCTACTTTACGTAAATGGATGAACTACTTTTCATCCCTCCTGTACCTAGTAAAGTGATCTGTTTGTATTTTACGCCAGTATGATCGAACTCCAGTCGTGGAAGGAGATAGCAAACGGTGTTTCCGGGTCTCAATCATTAATCCAAAGGTATAGCCAGGTTAATATTAAAAATGTTAGTAAAAATAAAATGATGTCCCTGTATAACACGCACAATGAGCCAATGTAAGCCTAAGGCTCTCGAATAGCCAAGCCTAAGTGGATGGATCCCTTCGTAGTGTGGCTCTCGAAAAAGTCGAGCCAAGCCTCTGTACTAGGTATGTCTGTCTGCATTTGTTTCTGTTTATGTATGTTATGTTATTTAACGTATGTATTCATTCATTCATAGTGTTCTGCCCAATTGCAGGTCTTTTACTATAAACCCAACATTCTCCAATCTTTCCTATTTTCTGCCTTCCTCTTTGTTTCCGCATATGATCCATATAACCTATCATAATGTCACCTGTTATCTAATATCTTCTTCTACCCCGAACTCTTTTCCTGTTCACCATAACTTCTAGTGCATCCTTCAGTACGCAGTTCGTAGTTGTTCCTGTAATGTTATGTTATGTTTTATTTAACAACGCTCGCAACTGCCGAAGTTATATCAGCGTCGCCGGATGTGCCGGAATTTTGTCCCGCAGGAGTTCTTTTACATGCCAGTAAATCTACTGACATGAGCCTGTCGCATTTAAGCACACTTAAATGCCATCGACCTGGCCCGGGATCGAACCCGCAACCTTGGGCAGAGAAGGCCGCGCTATACCAACTCGCCAACCAGGTCGACTTTGTTCCTGCAATAACTCCTATGTGCAAAATATAAAATTTTTCAGTAGGAAGGAAATACACGTTTATTCATCCTATGATAGCCGTACATAGGAGACTGTGAATTCTTACATTTTCGAAACAAAGAAATATAACTACATATAGGAGATTTTATTATTTGCTGTATCTGAAAATCAATAAATATGTCACATACTCGTAGGAGTTATTGCAGGGACAACGACGAGTTGCTTCTCAACCAGTGGCCCAACTAATTCCTTTTTCTCTTTCAGTCGCCCTGGTTGGCAAGTTGGTATGGCGCTGGCCTTCTACGCCCAAGGTTGCGGGTTCGATCCCGGGCCAGGTCGATGGCATTTAAGTGTGCTTAAATGCGACAGGCTCATGTCAGTAGATTTACTAGCATGTAAAAGAACTCCTGCGGGACAAAATTCTGGCACATCCGGCGACGCTGATATAACCTCTGTAGTTGCGAGCGTCGTTAAATAAAACATAACATTTTTAACATTTTTCTCTTCCTGATTAGTTTCAGCGTCGTATGTATGTATGTATGTATGTATGTATGTATTGTATGCCTGTCTACGTTTAGTCTATGTTTGTATGTGTGTGTGTATGTCCGTTATCCTTTTATTTCTGCATTTAGGATGTCTTTGGTCTATGTATGTATCTTTCTGTGTGTGTATATATGTATATGTATATATGTGTTCCTGCAATTTTTCACATAATATAACTTAGATTTTTGCAAACTTAACATGTTCATTTCTACGGAAATGGGCAGATAGATCTTCACCATTCAGTAATCACAGACTTTCTACCTACATCATACCACAAATGCCAGTGACGCTATTTCAGATGCACACATGTGCTCTTAACAGACTAGAAATATGTTTATACTTGTGAAGTTTCTTATGACATCGGCTGCATTTGAAAAGTTTTGTATGATTTATTTTAAAAGACCGCATCTTGTTTAGTTTAAAACATTGTACTTGTTAAAAGGCTGAAAAAAAAAAATTGAAACCTATTTGTAATTTATAATAATGGAGAAGCAGTATTCCTGTGGAATATGTACCCGATTAGTGTCGAGTTTGAATAATTCCTGGACGAGGTTGAGGTAGCTGTTGTCCAATTAATACCAGACATTGATTGTTTCTTGTACACGGTACAAATGAACTACCGCTGCTGGATTTCCCACTTCAATTCGTTACTGCCGCCTTAAGCGAGCTCGGAACTGAAATACTGCGGCGGTTAATGCTCCGCCTTCCAAATAGGGATGTCCGGGGTTCGAGGTCACTTACTCTTTCGATACGTCACGGGATCGCATCTCAGTGCCGTCTGATCTCATCTGTTCCCTCTTATCGACGAAAATGAGAAGAATATCATCTATTACACGCACCTTATTTGCTTACTACCCTACTATTGCTATTACTAGCTATAAACTACCACCACTAATACTACTACTATTACTAATACTACTGCTGCTACTACTACTATACTACAACTACTACAACTACTACTACTACTACTGCTACTGCCATTAATACTACTACTACTAATACTACTACTAATAATACTACTATTACTACTGATACTACTACTACTACTACTACTAATAATAATAATAATAATAATAATAATAATACTGCTGCTGCTAATACTACTACTACTACTGCTACTAATACTACTACTACTAATAATACTACTATTACTACTGATACTACTACTAATAATAAAAATAATACTACTAATATTACTGCTGCTGCTAATACTACTACTGTACTACTACTACTACTACTACTACTACTACTACTACCACCACTAATACTAATATTACTATTACCACCAACACTAATACTAACATTACTACTACCACCAACACTAATACTACTACTATTACTAATACTACTGCTGCTACTACTACAAATATTACTACTACTACTGCTACTGCCACTAATACTACTAATAATACTACTAATACTACTATTACTACTGATACTACTACTAATAATAATAATATTATTACTACTAATACTACTGCTGCTGCTAATACTACTACTGCTACTATTACTACTACCACCACTAATACTGCTACTGCTGCTATTACTATTGCTACTACTACCACCACTAATACTAATATTACTACTACCACCAAAACTAATACTACTAGTATTACTAATACTACTGCTGCTACTACTACAAATACCACTACTACTACTACTACTACTACTACTACTACTACTACTACTACTACTACTACTACTACTACTGCTACTACTGCTACTGCCACTAATACTACTACTAATACTACTATTACTACTGATACTACTACTAATAATAATAATAATACTAATACTACTGCTGCTGCTAATACTACTACTGCTACTACTACTACCACCACTAATACTGCTACTGCTGCTATTACTATTGCTACTACTACCACCACTAATACTAATAGTACTGCTACCACCAACACTAATACTACTACTATTACTAATACTACTGCTGCTACTACTACTACTACTGCCACTAATACTACTACTACTAATACTACTGCTGCTGCTAATACTACTACTGCTACTACTACTACTACTATTACTACCACCACTAATACTACTACTCATAATAATACTAAAAAGACCTTTGGGGAGGCCGAGACGTAGATGGGATGATAATATTAAAATGGATTTGAGGGAGGTGGGATATGATGATAGAGACTGGATTAATCTTGCATAGGATAGGGACCGATGGCGAGCTTATGTGACGGCGGCAATGAATCTCCGGGTTCTCTAAAACATTATTATTATTATTATTATTATTATTATTATTATTATTATTATTATTATTATTATTATTATTATTATTATTATTATTATTATTATTGTGACAATCCTCATAGCTCATGGCCTAGTGGTCAGAACTTCTGGCCAAAGTTCATAAGGTCCCGGGTTCGATTCACGGTTAGAGCACAGGGATTTTCCCCTAAAGGGAACTGTTCATGTGTTCGTCCATCGTCTAGAATTTAGGTTAAGTCTAGATGTGAGACCTTTCCTGGCGCTATATGATCATCACTATACAGCGGATTTTCGGTCCCGATACTGAACGTTAATTGTACGTCAGTTGCAAGGAGGCCATTGCACTCAATGCTACGCTCCCTCCATACGGTAAGGGATGTGACGTCTTGTCGCTGTTCAGAGACCGAAAATCCGCTGTCTGATCATGATTATCCCTACCATATCATCGGGCGACTCTGCCTTTCAGGCACTCCAACCTCACTGTCAGGAAAGAAAGCCAGTAATGTCTAAAATGAACCTGGTAGCACTACAGTCTAGTATATACAGTCACGAAGCTTGAGTTGTGAGGGTGCTAGGAACAAAAGACTGTGCCGGTACTATTTCGCATTGTCTGTAATGAGGCGATATTAGCGATCTAGTGGTCAGAAACTATCTATGGATGCATATTTACTACATATTGAGCTTCGTCACTGTATGCGAGTATACACTAGAAAAAATATATTGTTTCTTTTTCAAGTGCGAAAACATTTTATTCTCATTATTACCACGTTCACCCATTTTGTACAGTCCTGCGCATTTTTTCCTAATGCATTCGTCACTTGTGTCTACTATTCTGTAGTTGTACGTTAATTTACGATAGTTTGTTTATAGTTGCATGAAATTAAGAAAAACGAGACGAATGATCCTGTTCTTCCATGTTTATATATTCTGTTCTATGGAATAAAATGTTTTCTGACTACAGTCTACTAATTATGTCGTTACAATTAGCTTGTTCTAAGCGCAAATAATATTCAAGTTACGACAATTCGCGATGTATTCTGATATCTCACTGTTCAGGTTCAATGTCCGGTGCGGACTTCTCAGCTAAGGTATAGCCACGTCTAAGGAAGTCTCCCCGACCACAATCTACACACAGCCGAATGAGTCAATTACAAGCAGCAATTATAAGTCAAGGAAACGCAAGAACAAAACAATGCACCTTTCGTTTCGCATTTCTCTCAGAGGAGCAAGTGCACATTACCCTGTCCAGTTATGGTTGTGTGATGAATGTAACGAACATAAAAGTGGTTTTTCCGTAAGTGATCGTTTGGGTTCTTTTATGGAACCATTTCCGAATACTTGTCGCATCTGATAAACATCCAGGGAAATAAGGTTGCCGAAGGAAAATGCGCGATATTTTAACGGAACTCTACAGTGTAGGATTTGAAGAGAAGATTCGAACATGCATTGAGTAGGTATCGCAAGCAGAGAATATCGATGGAAGGAATGCGAATGAAACAATGCGATTAGGAAAAGCGGGCAACAGAAAAGGTCACGAGATAGCTTGAATGATATTCAAGAGTAGGCTACAGTCGGAAGAGAAATGACATCGATAGAGTCATTCTTGCGTTGTGATAGTTACATTACGACTTTAGTTTGTTTCATTGCATGTGAATACGTGTCTTGCATCGCACGGTATTATTATTTCATTCATAAACATATGTTGCGCGTTTAAATAGCTTCGAATTTTTCTCTTGCTACGTTCTTTATTTCCACAGCGATGTCATCTGTTCATCTTCTTGGAAGAGACAGCAGTTCCATCGGCCCGCATCTCTCGCTCCCTCGGCGTGCCTACATACACACGTCGAAATAGACAGCAACGCCACCATTGCTTTCCAGTAATCGTTCCTTGCGCGAGCTTTTATAGTAAGAGTATACCATCTAATATACTATTTATTTTTCACAAAATTACTTTTTAATGCTGTATTATCAGGATTCATTAATATCCATTAGTAGAGTCGTCTTCGGTAGCGCAGTTGGTATAGCGCTGGCCTTCTATGCTCGAGGTTGCGGATTCGATTTCGGCCGAGGTCCTGGCATTTAAGTGTGTTTAAATGCGACAGGCTCATGTCAGTAGATTTACTGGCATGTAAAAGAACTCCTGCGGGACAAAAATTCCGGCACACCGGCGATGCTGATATAACCTCTGCATTTGCGAGAGTCGTTAAATATACCATAATTTAAAATTTTCCATTAGTAGGGACCATATTTTTTGTCCCAGGGCGTACGGAGATAAGGTTAGCTGTTCATAGACTATATTGACGTGACGTCATATTTGACGTGTGCAATAACATCTTGTCTGTGTTGAAGTTTATGTTCTATTAACGATTCAAAACTATACCTCATAGACTGTTTTCAATGCAATTATAGTGATAAAGACTGATACTAAGATGAAGTTTCCTACAATTTAAATTATTTGTTCATTTATTTAATTTATTTATTTTCACTGTACAGAGTTAAGACCAAAAAGTCTTTTCTTCTACTCAATCAGTTTAGAAATGCGTAGAAAATACAAATAATAGCAACACAGAAAACAATATAATAATAATAATAATAATAATAATAATAATAATAATAATAATAATAATAACAGTAATAATAATAATAATAATAATAATAATAATGATAATAATAATAATAATAATAATAATAATAATAGCAAAATGTAGATGTGTTTAGTTACATGTAATTCCAAGGGTTAAACAATTACAGTTTAGTGTTCAATAATATAATTGATATTTTAAAAATAAAAATCATATTCCACAAAAGTCTTTTTATAATATGATAATTAAGTTGTAGCGGTCTACTTTGTGGTAGCGTTGCATTAAATATGTTATGTAAAATTTTACAGCAACTACATGAGCTCTTTACACAGAATAGGATGAATGTGAAATACTTCAGGATAATGTAGTTTGGGTTAATCTATATCGATTTAACCTGATATAGCTATGTCCAAAGTGTAATGGCTGAAAAGTTATTGATGGGCAAACTATTAAGTGGAAAGAGACATTATAGACATATCTTCTTTAGAACATTGTGATACGGTATATTACTGAAAATGTGCATCTTGTGTTGTTCCAGTATGTTTATTTCATAATTAAATACAAACTGAATAATAAAATAAAATAATTACATAAGACAAATGACTAAAGTTGCCCTTCTTATGGATTCCATAAATTGTAAATTTATATCAGGTACCGGTACCGGTTCTCTTTCCGACCTCAATGAAGCGCTTGGTAGCTTGCCTGTTTAAGATAACATCTGATAAGCACAGGAAAACACACATCTGGACGGAACCCTTTAATTGGGAAAACGTCGTCTGTATTCCTCAACAGAGCCAATGCATTGCCATTACAAAATCCATAAACGAAAAGCATGTCTGCATATTTACTATGCGAATACACGAATTAAATGTCAAGTGAACGTGTAGGGCTATTGAGTTGGGTGTGTTGCGCTGGCGTTGCTGTGCTCAGATGCTGCCGTGTGCAAAAGATCTGGGATATGGTAACACGTGAACAATAAACCGCAAGACGTTCCATTTGTCCTCAGGCGTTAGACTTCGGACATAGGTATAGCATGTTAAATCGATGTAGTTAACCCAAACTACATTATTCTGAAGTATTTTACATTCCTCCTCAGCCATCCTGTATACACCATTATGTGCCAACTCGACATGAACCGCAAACAGTTTCAGCTACACGAAGAATCATGCAATTCTTGGTTTGTTTCTTCATATAACTCCATGAAAGTTGAGTTTATTACTGTGGTTAAATGGCGTCATAGTTTTAATGGCGGAAATGCGATAAATTTAACACAACACTTCTATTGGAAATTAAATTACTGCAGTGCAGAATATAATTTTGTTTTATATTATTCTTTGTATGGTATATGAAACGTGGTTGAATGAGAACCTCTTAAGATTTTTAATAAACAAATATTTACTCACACGGTAGTTACATTGATGCCATTTATTTTAAAAGTATAATCATGAAATACAGACTCAAGGCAGTGGCGACGGTTTAATGATCTACCAGATTATTGCCCTTCATTTTTCAACGAGAACAAACCAGTCATGTTTCCTTAAGCCATATGTTTGTAAATAAACTATGATATAACCACAAGTACAGCTCTGTCAAGATGCTAGAGAAGAATACAACTCGCAATTTCTCACAGACATTAAATAACTCTTTCAGCTTTCAAATATTCTTCGTCTTCCTCTTCCACGTCATGCGGCTGCAATTTTTATATCTTTTCTTGTTCGACCTGCAACTTTCATATGTCTGTAAATTAACAACACAATTAGAACGTAACATGGAAGCTAAATAATTTGTTTTACTGGTACCTAGTAAATGGATGGGTAATTTTTTGTTTTGGCGAGTCAAATATTTGACGAGTTACATGACATGTTAAAGGTGCGAGCCCAGGGGTAACAGGACTAGAGACAAACCTAGGACCAAGTAGAATGATGACATAGTTGATGTTATGATGGCATTAGGAGTCAAAATTTGGTGACTGTGGATCGTGATACAGATAATTAGATCAAACTTCTGAGAATTTGTAAAAGTGTGTGACATTTATTGGGTTGATGCAAAAGTAGCCTACGTAGCGTTTTTGTTTGATTAATGTCTTGACTTGACTCGGTTAGTGACTGAGTAACTAACTAAACTGACTGTATGTATGATTGTCTAATTGACTAATCGGACTGAATGTTATCTGACTGACTAAATGTCTGGCTAACTGATTGACTGGCTAGTTGTTTGATTCACTGATTGACTGAAATAACTGGATGTAATGTGTGACTAATTAATTGGACTGAGTATTTATCTGATTGAATGACAGACTGCCTAAACTGAATGTAGCATATATGACTAACTGATGGACTAATTTTACTAAATATATATCTGACTTACTGGCTAGAGTAAATGTCTGGCTGACTGATTGACTAATTCGACTGAATGTTCATTTGATTGGCTGGCTGGCATAATGACTAACTGACTGGATTAAATATCTGTCTGGCTGACTGAATAAATTAACTTGATGTAATATATGACTGGCTGATTAACTGGATGAATAATAATTAGACTGAATGTTATCTGACTGAGTGATTGACTGGTCGACTGCCTAAAATGAATGTAATAGGGTAAAGGTTGGTAATACTGTGATACGAGTAATATTGTGATAGTTCTTTTTGAGAATCTATTACAATTTTACTGGGCGAGAGAAGGACAGGTTTTGTGCAGCAACTTGTCCACGAACATTACCTTAAATACAATGACACAAAAACCGATCTTCCTCTCGCTCAGTAAAATTGTAATAAATTCTCAAAAAGAAATGTCACAATATTACTCATATCACGATATTACCAACTTTTACCTGGCTGATTGACTAATTCGACTGAATGTTTATCTGGCTCGCTGGCTGGCATAATAATTGACTGACTAGATTGAATATTGATCTAAATGTAATGCTTGAGTGATGGATGGATGGATGGATGGATGGATGGATGGGCGGACTGACGGACGGATTAATGTATTCGTTCCATAATATTCTTACAGTTGCTTTATCGCATAGAATAAAGGACATGCCCAATTCTTACGTTTAATATGTAAAAATACAAATATGAAATGTAATTATACAGAATTAGTATCTTAATAACAATAACATATTATACATTGCGATATTTTACCATTTAATAGTATTAAAATATTTACACAGTTCTGTAAAATGTCAAGAACACATCTAAAAAATTGAAAATGTGAGATATTAAATAATGTTTTAGTTTTATCATAATTAATGCAGGGCTTTGGTTATGATTCTTAATGTCTTCAGGAAGACTATTAAAAATTTTTATTGCTATGTAACATACTCCCCTTTGATAGCATGATAAATTTGATGATGGCGTATGAAACTTTTTTCTCAGGTATTTATACTGTGTATGGCTGAATTATTTGGAAAATTGTCTTTATTACATAAGAGTAAATTTATTAAAGAGTATAAATAACTAACTAAACTGTATATCTGTCTAACTGGCTAGCTTACTTAATAACTGATTGACTGACGTGAGCTGAGTATCTGGTTGACTGAGTTAGTGAGCTGATTGAATGACTGGTTGGACTAATATTTCGCTGGGTGTCTGAATTACTGGTTGACCAAATTGAATCTCTCTTAGCCGGTTGAGTGACTGCACTAGATATGTCTGGCCGATTGAATGATTGACTGATGATACTGAATAACAGGCTGGGTGATTGACAGATTGTTCAGACTGAAAGTCAAGATGAGTGACTGACAAATTGACTGAACTGGATGTCTGGCCGGTTGATTGGCAGGCAGACAGACTAGACTGGATGTTTGACTAGTGACAGATAAACTGATTGGAATGTCTGGCACGCTGGTGAATTGCTGACTGATGGAACTGAATGTTGGGCTTGGTAATTGAACGGCTAGACTAATAAGTTGATTGAGTGGTTAGATTAGATTGGACTGAACTTTGGTTGACTTATGATTCTTCAGATGTTGCAGGCAAATGCAGGAATTTTTGTGCTCATTTGCTTCGTGGGTCATTTCGCCGTTGAAATCCCAAGATAAGTAGCGCTTGCAGAAGTATTCCCTGATGCTTACACCAACAAGCCAAGCTGCAGCCTGCCTGCCTGCCTGACCTGCACTCTTTGTTACTGTTACATGCAACACAAGTTGGAAATGTAATCGCATTTGCTATGTGCGCTTATAGACGACGTACATGCACAGAACACCTGCCTCTAATCAATAAAGTCCTAAGTGTTGCTCTGTTTATAAAGTGAAAAGATCGTAAAATTTAAATGTTTGCAAAGCGTTTGTCCGCCACGTTGTTCCAAGAATGCGGATATCCATAAAATTAAAAGCACTGTACTCTGTGTGACGTCGCTACTATTACGGATTTTGTTCGAATAATCCGATTCTTCGTCTTCGAACATGCTGAGGTTTCTGCAGTTATTGCGCTTATAGGATTGTTCAAAAGTTAGGACACTTTTCCACTTTGTGAAACTTTGTTATAAATGAGTTCTACATTCAAATATACAACCATTTCACTCACAGAAGAAATGAATTTAACTTATTTTCCTTTTTTTTTCACGTCGGTTGCTTTAAATTTATGAATACGTCAAAACTTTGCTGAAAACAATATAATGCGATTATGGCTACAGTGATGATGGAAACTACAATATAATGACAATAACGATGACTATGGCGGTGATAATGATAACCATGACAATGATGATTGTGGTGGAGTCTAGGAATTCTCGTCACCGGATATGTCGTCATTATACCTTCTTGTCACCGATTAGGCCTACATTTTAGTCACCGGTGTTCTGGCCACCGATTACATTTAATACTTTATTAACGTTTTATTAAAAAAAATTAACGAGATTTAAATGTCATTGTAAGGTTGTTTTCGTGGTTACGCATATAAGTATAAGGTTGTAAGGTTATTTCCGTGGTTACAAATATAACTATAATGAGATTTAAATGTCATTGCACGGTTATTTCCGTGGTTACGCATATAAGTATAATGAGATTTAAATATCGTTTTATGGTTGTTTCCGTGGTTATGCATATAAGTGTAATGAGATTTAAATATCATTGTAAGGTTGTTTCCGTGGTTATGCATATAAGTATGATGAGATTTAAATATCATTGTAAGCTTATTTCCGTGGTTACGCATATAAGTATAATGAGATTTAAATATCGTTGTATGGTTGTTTCTGTGGTTACGCATGTAAGTGTAATGAGATTTAAATGTCATTCTAAGGTTGTTTCCGTGGTTATGCATATAAGTATAATGAGATTTAAATATCATTGTAAGGTTGTTTCCGTGGTTATGCATATAAGAGTAATGAGATTTAAATATCGTTGTATGGTTGTTTCCGTGGTTACGCATATAAGTGTAATGAGATTTAAATGTCATTCTAAGGTTGTTTCCGAGGTTATGCATATAAGTATAATGAGATTTAAATATCATTGTAAGGTTGTTTCCGTGGTTACGCATATAAGTATAATGAGATTTAAATATCGTTGTATGGTTGTTTCTGTGGTTACGCATATAAGTGTAATGAGATTTAAATGTCATTCTAAGGTTGTTTCCGTGGTTATGCATATAAGTATAATGAGATTTAAATATCATTGTAAGGTTGTTTCCGTGGTTATGCATATAAGTGTAATGAGATTTAAATATCGTTGTATGGTTGTTTCCGTTGTTACGCATATAAGTATAATGAGATTTAAATATCATTGTAAGGTTGTCTCCGTGGTTATGCATATAAGTGTAATGAGATTTAAATATCGTTGTATGGTTGTTTCCGTGGTTACGCATATAAGTATAATGAGATTTAAATATCGTTGTATGGTTGTTTCTGTGGTTACGCATATAAGTGTAATGAGATTTAAATGTCATTCTAAGGTTGTTTCCGTGGTTATGCATATAAGTATAATGAGATTTAAATATCATTGTAAGGTTGTTTCCGTGGTTATGCATATAAGTGTAATGAGATTTAAATATCGTTGTATGGTTGTTTCCGTTGTTACGCATATAAGTATAATGAGATTTAAATGTCATTGTAAGGTTATTTCTTTGGTTACGCATATAAGTATGATGAGATTTAAATGTCATTGTAAGGTTATTTCTTTGGTTACGCATATAAGTATAATGAGATTTAAATATCGTTTTATGGTTGTTTCCGTGGTTACGCATATAAGTATAATGAGATTTAAATGTCATTGTAAGGTTGTTTCGTGGTTACGCATATAAGTATAATGAGATTTAAATGTCATTGTAAAGTTGTTTCCGTGGTTACGCATATAACTATAATAAGATTTAAATGTCATTGTAAGGTTGTTTCCGTGGTTCCGCATATAAGTATGATGAGATTTAAATATCGTTTTATGGTTGTTTCCGTGGTTACGCATATAAGTATAATGAGATTTAAATGTCATTGTAAGGTTGTTTCGTGGTTACGCATATAAGTATAATGAGATTTAAATGTCATTGTAAAGTTGTTTCCGTGGTTACGCATATAACTATAATAAGATTTAAATGTCATTGTAAGGTTGTTTCCGTGGTTCCGCATATAAGTATGATGAGATTTAAATATCGTTTTATGGTTGTTTCCGTGGTTACGCATATAAGTATAATGAGATTTAAATGTCATTGTAAGGTTGTTTCGTGGTTACGCATATAAGTATAATGAGATTTAAATGTCATTGTAAAGTTGTTTCCGTGGTTACGCATATAACTATAATAAGATTTAAATGTCATTGTAAGGTTGTTTCCGTGGTTCCGCATATAAGTATGATGAGATTTAAATATCGTTTTATGGTTGTTTCCGTGGTTACGCATATAAGTATAATGAGATTTAAATGTCATTGTAAGGTTGTTTCGTGGTTACGCATATAAGTATAATGAGATTTAAATGTCATTGTAAAGTTGTTTCCGTGGTTACGCATATAACTATAATAAGATTTAAATGTCATTGTAAGGTTGTTTCCGTGGTTCCGCATATGAGTATGAGATTTAAATATCGTTGTATGGTTGTTTCCGTGGTTACGCATATAAGTATAATGAGATTTAAATATCGTTTTATGGTTGTTTCCGTGGTTACGGATATAAGTATAATGATAATTTAAATGTCATTGTAAAGTTGTTTGCGTGGTTACGCATATAAGTATTTGGCAAAAAAAAAAAATTAGGTGAAAGGTGACGTTCTTACCGATTTTAGTTATTATCAAATTTATTTTATTGATGGAGGATCACGAAGGGGAATTTCGAAGTATTAGGGGCTTTAGAGTTACTGCGAAGGTCACTCCCCACCCCGTAAAAAGAAGAAAATGGAGGATTTAGACAGAAGGATTAGTGGGATGCAGAACGATACCCTGATTATAAAGATAATGTTCTTACATACCTCAGAGCCATCGGACACAGTTTGGGTGGCCATTTTGAAACATAAATCATGTAATATTTTATGCTTTGTGGCAATTTTGAAACATTATTCACATAACATTTTATACAGGGTGTTTCAAAAATACGGGGCATAATTTCAGGTGTGTATTTCCCACATGTAGACAATCAAAATAGTTCATTACAACATGTGTCCGGAAATGCTTTATTTCCGAGTTATGGCCTTCATAACATTGAAATTCACCGGAACGTTTTTCTTTCCGCAGGTCGTTGCCGTCAAAGGAGACATTAAGAGGGCACTCTGACAGTTCATTCCGAGGCGAAGGTTACATTCAGTGTTGTGTAGGCGTTAGACTGTGCGACATGTATTCAAATCAAGAGCTGGCAGAGATACACTTCATGTACGGTAAGGCGGACGGCAATGCTGCGCTGGCTCGTCGTTTGTACCAGGAGAGGTACCCACAGCGACAACGTCCAGATCGGAAGACATTTGTACGTCTCCATTACCGTCTGTGGGAGTATGGAAAATTTAACTCTCCTGGTTTGGGAAGGGGACGACCAAGATCTACAACTCCAGAAGTACAGGAGGAGATTCTGGAGGCTGTGAACATGACT
The DNA here is from genome assembly GCF_040183065.1 of Periplaneta americana. Lineage (NCBI taxonomy): Eukaryota > Metazoa > Arthropoda > Insecta > Blattodea > Blattidae > Periplaneta > Periplaneta americana. The sequence goes on from NC_091127.1 coordinate 54,524,050, forward strand.
CCTTCTATCAGCACACGAAGGGTAGCGTTGCAAGTCAGTGTTCCTCATACGACTGTCTGGAGACTGTTGAAAGAGTATCAATTGTATCCTTATCATTTGCAACGTGTACAGGCCCTGTCACCAGCAGATTACCCTGCACGAGTTAGGTTCTGTCAGTGGTTCTTGCAGCAGTGTGGTGTAAATCCGAACTTTCCTGCCTTAGTATTATTTACAGATGAAGCACAGTTCACACGAGATGGTATAACAAATTTTCACAATCAGCATGTATGGGCGTATGAAAACCCACGTGCAACTGTTCCATTTCATCACCAGGTGCGGTTCTCCCTCAACATGTGGGCCGGATCGATTAGTTGGACCCCAAGTACTTGTAAACAGACTTACGGGGCAGCCGTACACAAACTTCCTGGAAAACACCATACCTCATGTTTTAGAAGACACTCCACTGATCAATCTTAAACACATTCACTTCTTGCATGACGGCGCTCCTGCACACTTCAGTCGTACGGCTCGCCGGTACTTGGATCGATGGATAGGTAGAGGTGGCTCAATTGCTTGGCCTCCACGCTCACCTGATCTGAAGCCTCTCGATTTCTACTTGTGGGGCCATTTAAAATCATTGGTTTATTCGTCTCCGGTGCCTGATTTGGAATCCCTTCGGAATCGAATTGTGGCATGTTCTGAGGACATACGCAATACTCCTGGAGTTTGGGATCGTGTTCGCAGGTCAATGAGACATCGATGTGAGGTCTGTATTCAAGCAGGAGGTGGACATTTTGAACATCTTCTGTAATGACAACGACCTGCGGAAAGAAAAACGTTCCGGTGAATTTCAATGTTGCGAAGTCCATAACTCGGAACTGAAGCATTTCCGGACACATGTTGTAATGAACTATTTTGATTGTCTACATGTGGGAAATACATACCTGAAATTATGCCCCGTATTTTTTAAACATTCTGTATAGTGTACCTATAGATATTTTACTTGTCAAAATAAATTATTATTGTTGAGAAAATGTGTACTGGAGACGAAAATATTGGGTGACCAAAAGTCAAAGTGATCAAAACACCGGGTGACAAAATTGCAGTGACTAGGTGGTACAATGACGAGAGTTTCGGTGACGAGAATTCCGCTTCCCATGGTGGTGACCAGTAACGAGGCGTACGGGTGTACAGTGTCCACCTTGTAATATCTTTCTAAAACATTTAATACTATGTCACTGTAGGCCTAGAAATAATGTGCGTTACGTAATAATAATTATTTACCGTACTCATTTATTTTAATTTTAGTTACTTCGATGAAACTAGATCCCTCACTATGACAGTGAGTCGATGAGAAGGATAAATTGTGTAGCCCTACGTCTAAGTGAAACGCGATCCTTTTCCAAATCCTATTGAAAAAGAAGCATGTCTGGTATCAAACCCCACTGCCTCAATACTGCTAGAGCATGGTTTATGACGCTCAAAAATGTGTCTTCTGAGATATTACTGGCTTATTTTTTCGCTCTTGTCTTTTGTCAGTGACACCAAACTTTCTAGGTAATCCGTTAGTTTTCAGACATTTTATGTGGAATGGTTGGTTTTGCGATGGCGTGTGATTGCTCTCTATAGAAAAATAATTATTGTGGAGCTTTAACAAACAGCTAAAATTCAAAGACAAAGTAATATCTTAGACATTTTTGCAGAAATGAAGGATAATTAGGGACATCGAGCTTATTTATAAGACAGTTAATTAAGATGAGATGTCAAAATTCAGATATCACAATTTTATTACTGCGTTTCGTTTTGCTAAAGTACTTCCTCAGAATCTATTTAGCAAAGTAAATTGAAGGGTTCAGAACCATAGTGGGCCAAGCGCCATTTACTAAAACCATAGAAAACAAGGGTTAAAATAAAGTTATTACCATAATTCAATGGAAACATATAGCAAGTAATATGAAGTATACACATTAAAACTAAATGTTATGTCAATCTTTATTAAACTATGGTATTCACTTAACTTTAACCCTTGCTGTCTCCGTTTTTAATAAATAGCGCTTGGCCCACTATGGATTGCATTACCAGTACCAAAATAATACATTGTACTAGAAATTACAATATAGGCCTATAATACTGGTTTATTAGTAGCAATAGCAGCAGCAGTAGAGACTTTATTAATGATAACTGAGCTATATAAAATATTCAGTAACGACGATAAGATAAACTAAATTGCCACTGTCTACCCTTGTAAGTATAGCACGCTTCGCCACTAGTGATGATTATAAAAATCACGATGACGACGTTAGCGAGTCGGCTTTGGTGGCGCAGTCGGTAGAGTGCTGGCCTTCTGTGCCCCAGGTTGCGGGTTCGATCCCGGCCAAGGTCAATGCCATTTAAGTATACTTAAATGCTACAGGCTCATGTCAGTAGATTTAGGCCTACTTAGAACTTTTGCGGGATAAAATTCCGGCACACCGGCGACGCTGAAATAACCTCAGCAGTTGCGAACGTCGTTAAATAAAACATATTTTTACGTTAGCGATGTCAGTGAGATAGTGATCACCAAGGAAACTATGAAAATGTTAAATAGGGTATTGAAAAGTGTTTTGTAATGCATGAAGTCGGAGAAGTTTGTGATGATCGTAAGATCCATAACAAAGGAAACGATAGTATCCTACACTTATGAACAAAGCGAAATTTTCGTTTCAACTTACACTGTCAACACGGTTGCAGTAGCTGGCATACGTTAGCACGAAAATGGCAAATGCATGTGAGGATTTGTCATACCGCAAAGTTGTTAATTTGCAGTACAATGAAGCGTTTACCCATGTGGTATTCTTAATCACCATATATAAACGTGATGCACAAATCAATGAGCATTGTTAATATACGGTTCGTGCATGCAACTATTCAAATACATCATGCGCAACTAATAGTCTTCTCTCGGAATCCATAAAGCTATGCAGTACGTCGTCGTAACGTATGTAGCAGACCAGCCGTTCCGCGACATATTGCTGTTACGTAGCAGAACCGTTTCAAGCGGTTTTGGTCCCTCTTTTTGAGTCACAGATCTTTTCGGTCATACATTTCGGGCGGTAAGGCATTTTGCTCAATACAACATTACGGTATAACGAAACTCGGGTATTTCGACGTTTCGGTATCACGGACATAATTGTTATCGTATGCAGAGACGTTTATTGTGCGTTTTCAGGCGAAAGTGCAACTCTTTATTCTCGGTCTTAAGATCGATTCACATTATACGTCACATCAACGTCACGTCACGGACCAGCAGCGTTACATCAAAACATTGTACAACGCATTTTATATGGTAGCGTTCACATATACAGGCAACGTCACGGACCGTCTGAGATTCTCGAGGAGAATGTTTTGACGTGACGGAACCTGTACGTGGACGATTTTTTTCTGCTAGACTCTATAGCAGCACCGTTAAACATTTACATGTCGTAGCTCCTATGAGAGACAATCTGCATAAAAAAAAGTCCGCCACGCAAACCTCCGAATTAAACTCACAAACCGGTACAGGTTTTGAATATCAGCCACTTTTAAAAGTAATTTCCATTCTTTCTAAACATTTCTCTCGCTTTGACCTCCCATATAACGTGAAAAATACAAACGTTTGTCGCTTATGAACTTTTGACATGTCGTCAATGTCTATTTTGAACGGGTGGCTTCGAAGTTAGTAATTTTTTTTCTCACTGTCCAAAAAAGATTTTGATTGCGAATTTTTTCTATGCTTTCCTTAAACATTTATATACTGAATTCTAAAAAATTACAGTGCAATTGTTTGTCTCACATAGGAACTACGACATTGTTTGAGAGCATAGACTACTACTCTATTCTTGATGACTCTGGCAAACTGACGGTCACTTGCCGTTAAATGTGAATGAGTTTGCATTCGACGTGACGGTGATGGTGACGGTCCGTGACGTTGATGTTCCGTATAATGTGAATCGAGCTTCATTCTGAATAACTGAGAGTGAACTCAGTGATGCATGTCTTTTCTTGGAGTTGGTATACATGTGGACTAGGACCACTTCACTTGACTAATGTACAGCAGTTTTCCAGGGGGATGTTTATGATATTCTAACCTGTGCCTTGGAAACCTGATATCATAGAGAAATGTAAACATGTGCTTTTATTCAGACAGCGTGTCTGTTTTGGGTCTTAAAATAATTTGGTATTATCCACAGACTGGCTGAAGGTTGTAAAAACACCCTAAACCAATTGCAAAGGTATAATAAAATATAGCTTGTTAGGGTTCCTGGGCACACTGGTGTCATGGGTAACGAGAATATTGATACCTTGGCCAAAGGGTTGTGTTTCAGCTGCTCCTATCGGACGATAACTCTTTATTGACCTCCCCATTCGTAGTGCGTTTAGAGCATTGAAAGAAAACCATCATAAGAAATGTTGTAAGGGTTGAATGGAAGCACTGATTACACAGGTCTACAAACAAAAATCAACAGAAATAAAAATAGGTGGACTTTACTAAACTCGACATGCTGATTTCAAAATTTATTAGTTTTCCTGTATGAGGTATAGTTTTGGAGATGACTCATATTTTATATATAATTTTCAGAAAAAAAAAATAAAAATCAGGATATAACGGCTTTTATTTTTCAAAGTTTAAAATTCTCATAATAATTGTCTACAGTGCCTGCGCACTTTTCTGGTGGTTGCTCTTGACTCCTCCCCCAAGTTGTCTGCGGCAGGTCGCTAAAGCTTTTTTTTTTTTTTACAGTTAATGGTCCAATGGTACAGTGGACTCTCCTAAGTTCGACTGAACAGAATTAAAAGTTCAGCCCAATATGGGTAGGGACTGTGGCAGGTGAAATGAATACAAATTCTTATTGGTTATCCATCAACGAATACAGTACTGTACTTGCATTACTGTACTGCCCGCCCCGAGACTTGTGTATACACTTCTAGTATCACAGTGGGTTTCGACAGCTCCGTCTCACAAAACTTTTGTGACGTATACTGGTTAAAGGGTTTGGGGTACCGCTGACCCTATTATTACACAAAATATATCTAACAATTACTTTAATTTTAATTACTATGGTAAAACTAATAATACAAAATTATTACATTATGTTATATTATAAACTTTTTCTTTTGTAATTTCCTTGGGCTACCGCCGGTAGCCCCGGTAGCTCGCAAAATACGCCCCTGCACAAAAGGCACAATTCTGAAATAGAAAAAGAAGAGTTCATTAATTTAAAATTAGTGATTAAATATGAATGTCCTAATCAATAAAATATTCTGTTTTCCTTTAACAAAAGTATAACTACAAGACACAGAACCAATTCCCATTCAAATAGTGCCGGTATAGGGGCGTTAGGCACGTAAGCAGTCGAACTATGGGATGTCGAGCTTGTTTTCTCTCGAACGTAAGAGCTTCCACTGTATTTTGCAGTGACGTTAACGGCCTGTTCAAGCAGCTAAACAGGACCATTCTGCCACTGACTGGAGACTTTTCATTGATTCGTCATCGCGAAGTTTGAAAGCAGTTCTGCTGCATAATAGGAATACAAAACCGTCCATTCCGATAGGCCACTCTGTTCACGTGAAGGAGACTTAAGACTACATGAAAGTACTCTTGGACGCCATGCAATATAATATTCACCAGTGGAGTATTTGTGGAGATTTGAAAATCGTGGGGATCCTCATGGGAATGCAAGGAGGCTTGACGAAGTTCTGCTGCTTCCTATGCCTATTGGACAGCCGTGCTACAGGTGCACATTTTGAGAAACAAGATTGGGAACTGAAGAACATGTGTGAACTAGGAAGGCCCATCGTTCAGAACGTGCCTTGTGAATCTAAAGAACATATTTCCCCCTTCCCTCCATATTAAATGGGCTAATTAAAGGTATTGCTAAAGCTAAGGTAACGACAAATTCTAGGGGAGTCAAGTATTTGTGTGAAAGACTTCATCAGCAAAATTAAAAGAAGTCATTTTCATGGGGCCACAAATACGAGAGATCATGAAAAACGATGCATTTGTAGAAACTTTAAATGATGAAGAGAAGGGAAAGTTTTGTTTGTGTTTATAAAAATTTCTAGGCCAAAATAAATCTTCTGATTACAAAGAAGACGTGGAAAAACTTTTGAGCTCTTACAAAGCATGTCGCATGTCACTAAAGCTGCATTTTCTACATTGTCACTTGGATTTTTTCTCACAAAATCTAGGTGAAATCAGTGATGAACAAGGTGAAAGGCTTCACCAAGATATCAAGACAATAAAGGAAAGATATCAGGGATTTTGGAATGACTCTATGATGGCAGACTTTGTACCGAGAAGATCCAAGCCAGTAACACTGCAGAAAATGTGGAGAGATTGAGAACGACGTTCCAGCAGAGTCCTTGCTGGTCTGTTCTTCAGCATTCACACTGCTTGGATATGTCGGACGTAAGTGTTAGGCGCATCTTACATCATGATTTACACTTCCATCCATTCTATGTAGACTTCAAGAGAAATGTTCCCGCAGGTTGTGATTTCTCGCTTTGGCGACATAAATTGGCCTGCACGGTCGTCTGATTTATCAGCAGCTAATTTCTTCCTGTGAGGTTATTTCAACGGACAAGTTCATCAAGAACGATCTGACACAAGCCAGGATTTGAAGAACAAATTTCGAACAGAAATTCAAGAAATTCCACGGCTCATGCTGCAGATGCAGAGATTTGTGTTCGATCTAGCGAAATCAGAGTAAAATTAAATTGTATGCTTTAACGTATATTTTCAATTTGGTGTCCAATATATTTTTCCAATTCAAATGTTATTTTCCGAACCATAAATCGTCTAATTGTTTCTGTGTTTTTGTTTTATAGAATTCAGTACGTGAAACTTATTGTAAAGTAAAAATGCGCAGGGAGACTTTTAAACTACCACAGACACTTATTGCTGACATCATAACTTCAGTTTTGAAACGCTCTTACCAAATTATGAGTCATCATGTTCACTTTGTTTAATTTTTTTCTTTACTTTATAATTCATATATGTTTATTTTAATTTTCTTTCTACAAATTTATGAAAACATTTAATATTGTAAAATTCATGTAGGAGAGTATACTGAGTCCTTCTGGGCTACCTCCAATGGGAGGCAGTTATTATTGTTATTATTATTATTATTATTATTATTATTATTATTATTATTATTACTATTATTATTATTATTATTAGGCTACACGTCATTGAAAGGCGTAAGAGAATAGAAGGTGGAGTTCGTTTAATTTAATTGATTGTATTCCACAGATCTTATATAAAGATAAATTTACAAACATAAACAATTCGCCAGTTGAGTAGATGACATGAATAAAGAGATATTTTGTTATTTCTGTTCTGAATCTCTTCTCTTGGCCCGTCAGAACTTTAAGAAAATGAGGCAGTAGTACACGAACAGGGAACAGTTGAAAGCAACAGAGGGTAGATGGAGATCTGATTTGTGTCTTGTATTAAAATTACTAATTTTGTGATTAGTACTAAATGTATCTTGGTTTTAATTTAAAACATTGTCAGAAAAAGAATGTACTCACAATGTAACATCACCGTTTCTGAATTTTTTTAAATTTTTACATGATGTCCTTTTATGCACACCTACCATTATCCTTGGGTTTGATTGACATTGTGGTTCCGAAAAGTTAACAAGTTTATTATTTATCGATATTTTTCTGTCTATAACTTACGAATGTCTATGATAAAAATATTTTTTTATTTACCTTATTTCCAGAAATAATCGTAGAAGCTTTCTTTTACAAAACAAAAATGTGTTTAGCTTCAAATGGATTTCTCTAGGATGTTAAAGGGAGAAACTTGGTGGAAAATGTGAAAATTTTAATGATTTTTCCCCACTTAAAACACCATTACTATGTGTACTTTCATCTTGCCAAAAGATTTTGTACATTTCCACTTCTAAGTTGGTTTAAAACATGTTTTCCTAATGTCTATGTTGGAGTCGCCCATTTGAAAGCTGTCAAAAGATAATTTAAACTAAATTTTTCGTAACTTAAATTTTTTCTGCTGTAGATAATAATTTTTGATACTAAATATTATAAAATTCTAATGAAATATTTACATTACATAGAGAATGGATAGATAAATATGTCTAAGCATTCAAATTTTAAATGATTAACAAAAATTGTGTTTTTATTAATTTTTATTATTAACATTTTATGAATTTGTAATTATTAAAAAGTTATATCTCAGAGTGGCGAACCTCAGCCGGAGTGCGATATGTGCCATGTTCCACTTACGGTGGAACACTTTTTATTGCATTGCAGGAAATATGACCATGCACGGAGGCAATATGGAATTCGGCCGACATTACGTGACGCTCTTGGAAATGATTTTAATTGTGCAAATGCAGTTCTGAGATTTTTATCAAATACAGGTTTGGATAAGGTGATTTAGTTTTTTATTGATCCGTTTTACTCATCCTCCGGACCCTTTACATCCGGAGGTTACATTTGTTGTTTTATATTTGATTTTACATTGTTGACATTTCGGACTTTATACATCCGAATATTTTATAAAATTTTAAGGTTTTAAAATATGATTGACAAGTTATCTCTGGTGGCCTTAGTTTTATTGTTTTATTTGTTCGTTTTGAATACCACCTAGTGTGGTAGAATTGCTCACTTTTATGATTCTGTAGAAATCACCTTACGTATACTGCATTTGTGTGCCTCGTTTTATGGTGACAACGCTTTTTAGTTCTTTTAGCACTCTGATTATTATATTATTTATGTATTTGTTACATTAAGAATTTTAGATAAGGGCGCAAATAGCCATAGTAGCTGACGCGCCCTTCTTAAACCCTACTACTACTACTACTATATCTCAGACACTAATTCATATTAAGTACCTAAATCTAATTCACAGTCTGGTCCTCCCACATATGAAGACTTAGCTGTAAAAATTACAAAACATTCAGTAGTAATTAAGGTTTGGTCTAATCAAAATATGACATAATGTATTTAAAAAATTGTATGTCTTGAAGGAATTGACCAATTTTTTTTTTTAATTTCTTAGAGTGCTATTACTGATTAGCATAACTATGCTGTAAAAATTGGTTCAAAATAAAAGAATCCAAAGTTTTCCATTTTAAGGGTTTTTGTGCGCTTTAAAATAGGGATGATGTGGTCGGCACCAAGCTCCTACCGCCTTTACGCTTGAATGTATTCAGTATTCAATGTCAGAGAAAGTCTTGTGGTTTGCGAAGCTGTTGTGGAAATTACGAAATGAAAAATCACTCTTTTATCTAGACCTGAACCCGTGCTCTTTCAGTCTTGAATCTAATGAGAGCTAAACCAAAGTCCGAATTTGTTATTAGAGTCAGTAATTAAATTGCATAGAATAGCTAAAATAGAGATAGGAATGTGATTCAATTGTATAGGATTTCAACTGAAAGTATTTCATGTTCTGAACGAAAAATTATTTGTAATGAATGGTTAACAACTGTCACAGCCTTAGATGTGGCAACGTTGCCTCTCGGCGACTTTTAACGATGGTTGCCGTAAAATGGATGTCGATGCACGCAATGCTATTCATTGAATGTCATAGCATGAAGGTATCCAGACGAGTGCCCGAACGTAACAGCGCGCGAACAAATGCATGCCGGGACGTCGAATTGTCACAGAAAAGTAAAATCTAAAGATGGAATTAATGGGATGAAGAGACTACGAATAAGATACTTTCATTAACCCACCAATCATTTCGCTTTGTTTTGAATCATTAACGCCATTTCGTAATTCTAGCTCTTATTTAGCGGTATGTTAGCTGTCCTCGGTGATCTAGTGAATACCACGCTAGCCGTTGGATTAAACTTTCTCGGATTAATATCCTACCGAGGGTGATGTAATCTTAGCATGGCTTTCTTCGAGAGGGAAGTAAATCTGGGCTCGTTTCACAGGGTAAAATTTGTTTGCCATTTCTAGTACACGTTGAATTTCGACGCCGAATAACCACTGCAGTTGAAGAAAGTATCGCTAAATAAAATAAAACGCTAGCTAATTATTGATATTTTAAATTCTGTAACAACATCTCTTACTTGTTTAATACTGTTCCCTTTCAAATATTTCGCTGCAGTGTTTGGTATTATAAAAAGCGAACCCTATGACCCACCTTTACTGACAATCGGATTAATGGCAGTAGGGATGTCAATCCTAAATGCCCGCCGTCTTTACTACCCCCCAAGGAAATGCCCCTGTTACTCATTTCTGTTAGAGACTCACTAACCCCATTTTCATCCATCTTAGACCCAAATATTTTCCTAAGCTCCTTATTCTGAAACACCCGTAACCTCTGTTCCTCTCTCAAAGTGAGAGTTAAGTTTCACAACCATACAGAACAACCGATAATATAACTGTTTTATAAATTCTAGCTTTCAGCTTTTTTGAGAGCAGACTGAATAACAAAAGCTTCTCAACCAAATATTAACAGGTATTTCCCATATTTATTCTGCGTTTAATTTCCTCCCGAGTGTCATTTATATTTGTTACTGTTGCTCCAAGATATTTGAATTTTTCCACCTCTTCAAAGGATAAATTTCCAATTTTTATATTTCCATTTCGTACAATGTTCTAGTCACGAGACATAATCATTCACTTTGTCTTTTCGAGATTTACTTCCAAACCTATCTCTTTACTTGCCTGAAACAAAATTCCAGTGTTTTCCCCTAATTGTTTTTGGATTTTTTCCTAACTTATTCACGTCATCCACATAGACAAGCAACTGATGTAACTCGTTCAATTCCAAACCCTCTCTATTATTCTGGACTTTCCTAATGGCATACTTTAGAGCAAAGTTAAAAAGCAAAGCTGATAATACATCTCCTTGCTTTAGCTCGCAGCGACCTATACGGACTCTGTTGTACCTTTCACTGAGACACATTTTAATTAATCGAACTAGTTTCTTGGGAATATCAAATTCAATAAGAATATCATACAAAACGTCTCTCTTAGCCGACTCATATGCTTTTATGAAATCTATGAATAACTGATGCATTTTACCCTTAAGCTTTGGTTTTTCTGAACCGACGCATGCTAGTTGCGAGGTGCGAGGCCCGCATCGCACAAATCCGGACTACACGAAAGATAATGAGTGGTTTCTATAATTGCGATGTGCGAGGTCTGCGGACCTCGCACTTATAGAAACCACTCACTATCTTTCTGCGGACCTCGCACTTATAGAAACCACTCACTATCTTTCTTGTAGTCCGAATTTGTGCGATGCGGGCCTCGCATCTCGTAACTAGCATGCGTCGGTTCAGAAAAACCAAAGCTTTATACTCCCATTTTTTTCTCCAATATCTGTCGAATACAAAAAACCTGATCAATAGTCGTCTATTACAGAGCAGTGTATATTGGAGAGTACCGCATTCCTTTGATCCGACAAATGCCGACGCGGAGGCCATATTTACTCCTGCGGAGACTCCGTACAACGCAAGACTTGCGTAGGAACACAGATTTCTAGTGTGATATTCCACTGTTATCTTGAAGAATGCCGTGTTGTTGTGCAGTTAATCAATGTACAGTCAATTGTCGTTGTACAAAATTGGCATGAAGTCACAAACAAGAGGAGGAATATGCTTAAATTATTAATTTTCTCAACGACAAAATATTTTCACAGCGGGCTAAAGCAAGGAGATGCACTATCACCTTTACTTCTTAACTTTGCTCTATAATATGCCATTAGGAAAGTTCAGGATAACAGAGAGGGTTTGGAATTGAATGGGTTACAGCTTCTTGTATATGCGGATGGCATGAATATGTTAGGAGAAAAATCCACACACGATTAGGGAAAACACGGAAATTTTACTTGAAGCATGTAAAGCTATCGGTTTGGAAGTAAATCCCGAAAAGACAAAGTATATGATTATGTCTCGTGACCAGAATATTGTACGAAATGGAAATATAAAAATCAGAAATTTATCCTTCGAAGAGGTAGAAAAATTCATATATCTTGGAGCAACAATAACAAATATAAATGACACTCGAGAGGAAATTAAACGCAGAATAAATATGGGGAATGCTTGTTATTATTTGGTTGAGAAGATTTTGTCATCTAGTCTGCTGTCAAAAGATCTGAAAGTTAGAATTTATAAAACAGTTATATTAGGCCTACTGGTTGTTTTGTATGGTTGTGAAACTTGGATTCTCACTTTGAGAGAGGAACATAGATTAAGAATGTTTGAGAATAACGTAATTAGGAAAATATTTGGGGCTAAGAGGGATGAAGTAAAAGAATAATGGAGAAAGTTACACAACGCAGAACTGCACGCATTGTATTCTTCACCTGACATAATTAGGATCATTAATTCCAGACGTTTGACATGGGCAGGGCATGTAGCAAGTATGGGCGAATCCAGAAATGCATATAGAGTGTTAGTTGGGAAGCCGGAGGAAAAGAGACCTTTGGGAAGGCCGAGACGTAGATGGGGGATAATATTAAAATGGATTTGAGGGAGGTGGGATATGATGATAGAGACTGGATTAATCTTGACAGGATAGAGACCGATGGCGAGCTTATGTGAGGGCAGCAATGAACCTCCGGGTTCCTTAAAAGTCATAAATAAATAATGACATAATATCTATAATTGAAAATATCAAGGTGAGCAAAAGCGGACGTTGGAAACATTCCAAACTGGTATAATACTGGTAACGAAAAAAGTTCTTGATTTTCAAAAAAGTTTCCTTTGTAAAGCGAACTTCAAATATCTTATGCTAGACAGATGCACGTAGGATGCGTTAGAAAATTTATTTTATACTGTCCGTTCCATATAAATCCAATCCCGGATGCAAAAGAATTCAAAACTGCATTACGATTTCCCAAAAACGAAGCATGGAAATTACGCAGTTTGCGATTCTGAACAATTAGTTGAGTTTGTAGGTACAGATGTGAGTAAACCCTGAACAGAAAGGTCTAGTGAAGAAGAATATGAGTAAAAGGAAATTGATATAGTCTAAACTGTAATTTAACTGAAAATGTAAATATTGACTTGAGCGAATAATAAGCTCTTTACTATATGTTGGGATCAGTTTTGTTCAAAATAAAACAACATAAGTCATAGTGTATATGTGAAAACTGTTTTTCATCTCTAATAACTGATAACAGAGATGAATCTATAAATTTTATTAGCACATTAGTGACTCTCAAGTCGTACAAGTAAATGTCACTTGTATACCCTTGTAAATTCGTGTTTGTTATAATTCTAAATGCAGAAAAGTGTGAAACGTTGGTAGAAAATGAGTTGATACTAAAGGGGTTGAAGTCTTTATTCATTAACACCTTAACTCGTACGTTCCCAACTTTTCATAATATTCTTGAAAAAGTCTTATCACTGTATTTTAGGACTAGAATATATTTATTGTTAAGTGTTTGTTATAGCAAATGCACTGCAACAATCTTTTAAAGTGCTGGTATGAGAATTGCAGTAGAAAATTGCTGATGTTTATTTCTATTGAAAAGGACATAACATAAATAATAAAGTGTTATCTCTTATGATTCTTTTCACTAAGACAATAATGTTTATTAATCCTTGTCTCCTGTATTCAATAAACCACAACAACATGTATGATATCGCCTTTAATGACCTTCCATCTAGCATTACTGCTTATGCTTCTGTGAAGAGCAAGGAGTAAATATGGCGGCCGCCGCCGAGAATGCGGTACTCTCTAATATACACTGGTCTATTAAGCCTGATACCCAGTAATTCCATCTACATAATTATGGAATTAATCTTCTCAAAAGAATATTGGACAAAATGTTGTACGACTTCAACGATATTCCCCGAAAGTTATTATAGTTAGTCTTGTCCGTCTTCTTAAAGATAGGTACAATATTATGGACTCCTTCCATTGTTCTGATAGTCTACAATTTTCTTTTCCCAAATAGTAAGTAAAATTATTATTATTATTATTATTATTATTATTATTATTATTATTATTGTTGTTATTGTTGTTGTTACTATTGTTGTTGATGAGCACAAGCCGCTAATAAGTTAGTTGGAAACCCACACAAAAGCGAGTATGGAAAGGATCCTATGGCTCAATCCTTGCAGCAGGTGATAAGTGAAATCTTCACGTCTTGAAGTTGAAGCTGTGACTGTACCAGCACGGTAGTTGGACTGTCAAGATTGGACCTCCCGGTGTGATAATAACAGTTGCTAAGCCACGACATGGGTGCATCTCCTATTGTATAGGGTGCCACATACATCACGTCCCAGCGGCCCAGCATGTGAAGAAACATCGTCAAGATGATAGAGATAATGTTACACTTAAATTCCACGGACTCCCATAATGAATGGTTATTGCGCGAGTCGCTGTTTGTTGCCTACGATTTAGTGAGCTCGCCGTAATCATAAACGGGACGTCTATATATCTGTTTCACTAATTACTCAAAGTCTACGAATTTTAGTTACAATTAAATTTGCTTAATAACACTTTTTATATAGCTTATTTTATAATATAATATAGATCTATATATTTATAAGGCATATGTGTATTGTTACCCCGAATCTCGGATAGTAATGTCTGAAAATACGTTGTTTATAACTGAAATTATAAAATGGCAGCAGTTACCATGACTACGCGAACCAAAGCGTTATAAACAGAGTTATAAAATGCAAAGGCTCTTTCGAGTGAGTAATGCAGCTAGATTATAAACACATATGGTTTATTCAGGCAAGACAACTTTATGGAAGATAATACTGCGTTCTTCCAAGCAATTAATCTGTGTAGGAAACCAAATTGTTTTGGTGACAATGGCAAAATGAATTGATAATAAATTGAATAACAGCGTCTGGGGTTTTATGTTGCAAGACAACAGTGTGCAATTTTTGGATTGAAGCAAATGTTCATAGTGTTTTTTTTCGCTGTGACAAAATTTTTTAATAGAAGATAGAAATTAATGAGTAATATTTTCTCCTGCATTATCTATGACTCTATGCCAATGCTGGGATGTTTTTTTCGATTCCGCATCAGAAGAAATCTGCTGGTTTGGAGTTTAAGAAGTCGTCAAGCCAAGTTTGTGAAGCATCTTCGTTATCAAAGGAGTTGCCTTGAAGATTGTTGGATAGAGAACGAAGAAGGTGGAAATCTAAGGACGCAAGATTGGGAGAATATGAGGGATGTGAAGTCACCCCTCAGCCAAGCTTCTGGACACCTGCTTTCGTCACATTAGCGGAGTGCAGGCGTGCATTATCATGTTGCAGCAGCACTTCATGTAGTCTTTCCGGTCGTTTTCATCGCCGCCTGCCGCCGCGCGAAGGGGACTGGTGTAAGAACAGCGGATTGCCTGCAACGGATCCAGAGTACTTAAGAACCTTAGCGTAATCAACTTGTGTAGGTTGAGAATGAACATAGCTATGGGTTAGTATAGTGGCGTTAGGGTTCACTTTTCACCTTCAGAATAATAATAATTAGACTTCGTGGAATTGCCACGAGAATCGCAAGGTTTACTGCGCACGCGGTATAGACTGTATGAGAAGGGGGCGTGCAATTGATGGAGTATGCCTCTAATGTAAACACTGAGCAGTATTCTGCGGTTACAATTAAACCTTTATCCTGCATTCAAGAAATATAATGAATGATCATTGAAGTAGGAAATGTCTAAACATGTAAATACACAATTATTTTATAGTGAGACATATTAACTCTTAAAATTTAGTATAAGATACTCACATCATCCTTGAATATGTGCATTGGAGTGAACAGTTACGTACATTTTGAGCGACTGCTAAGTAACCTCCTCCGATGGTCACTTAAACAGTTGTTATTTTGGGAAAATGTACGTTAAACATCACACGATGTAATATGTACATATTTGAAGAACGGAAAGTCACTACCTTTTAGTACACCAACTTCAGATGTCTTGTCGTGACCTGATGGTACATCATTTATAATACGAAGTTGTGAATAGGCAGAATTTTTAGCAATAATGTTTCTCAACTTACATTTCACTTTTTCTGAAATTAATAAATTGTTATTTTGGATAACGGTTTGTGATACTTTATCCACTATATTAAGGACTTCTGAGAGTTGTAGTTTAGACGATTCTAACAGGATGATGCTTTTGGACACGATTTTAAAATTAGAGTCAATGAACAGAATATCGTTCAATTGCTCTTCAGAAGGCAATGATTTTACATCTGCAACAGCGGAGCTGTTTGTGCTATCAAATGCATCAATTACCTCCATTATTTTGCCGTAATGTTCTGCATAATAATTAACAACATCCAACCACGTTTCCCAACGGGTCAAGACTGGCTGCGGGGGTAAGGGTATTCCAGGGGCAATTATTTAGAACAGTAACACTCTCACTGTAGTATGTTTGATTTAATTCTTATCTGCACTGAACAAATGTTAAGCTTTGACTATTCCAACCACAGTAATGCAAAAACAAGTGCTTACATAGATATACATTAGCTGTAGCTGCTCTATCTATTTGGACCGGTCACAACTCTTAACATGAACTGCTTATACTACGAGACCGGGCGGTCGCTCACCTCCTCTATACTACCGTACATCGGCAACCTGATTGCATGCTGCGTGTGGCAATTAAACGGTCTAATAATAATAATAATAATAATAATAATAATAATAATAATAATAATAATAATCATAATCATAATAATCGTCATCAACATAATCATCATCGTTACCATGATCATCATCATCATCATCATCAATAGAATGAAGCCACCAATACCTTCATACACCTAAGCTAGTTAGAACCACGACCATTTACGTAAAACGTAGATTCTAGTAGTTGGCCATACCTGCACAATGCTAAATGTGTCACACCTAGTTTTAGATGTCTCACGGTAAGATGAACGGAAATGCATTATTTTTTTGCAATACAGAGTTATTGAAAATAAATCATATGGTTTTCCCTCCTAATTTAGCATTGCAAGATTTCTATTTAAATATAACAATATATAATACCTGTTTCCCATAATTTCTTATGTCTGTCCTTTCGCACAAAGGCGAACGATTTTTTGTTAAATCTTTCCTTTTTACATTTCTGAAATATATTTTAAAATCAATTTGAATCCCATGGCTTATCGTAAAGTAAATTCATGGCGCTACAGCCCTTTGCAGGACCAAGACCGACCAGCCGGCTGCTGGCATCACGTCCACATGCCGAAGCAGAGGTGAACGATCATCCGAGATTCCCGTGGCTTATACATAATAATGTTTACTTTCTAATTAAATTAATCCAACATAATGGCAAATTTTAACATGAATTTCTTCGACGTAAATGTAAAATAAATAGGAGATTCTTGGTTTACTTTTCGATACTGTTAGAATGCAATATTTGTAACTAGGCTACATTCCTACATGTCATCAATACCCGCAACTCTGACACAATCGAATAGTATAGCAATTAGGAGCAGATGTGAATAATTATAATGTAGAGACGGTTGTGTTTGGATGTGTTCGCATTGAATAACTTTTAAGCCTTTTATATTTATACTTAGATGTCCACGTCCGATACTATGCCCACTACTGCGAGATTATTTTTTCTTAAGTTCATGTGTATAAATTTTCACATATCATTTAATAACAGGTGTCCGCTATGAGAGGTGCCCGTTAATGAAAGTTTCACTGTATCATATTTAATACTAATAACTTTAACAAGCTAGATCCTGAAGCCTCAGAGGTCTTGAGTTTCGAGTCAGCCTTTAGTTCGCTGGGCACCGTCGTGTAGATGTTGGTATTGTACCCCTGAAAGACACAGGAAATGTGTACGTCATTTAATAATACAGTAGCTGAAGAGTCATTTCAACATTTACTAGCTATTATGAGTCAGGACTTTGAATTCTTCATCTGTTAAGTGTTGCAAGATTATGGAATCAAAAACAAAACAAATGAAGGGTACACGGGAATAACGATCAAGGTCCATTTTAGAAAGTTTCGAGAAAAACGAATTTAAAGTTTAAGCACTTAATACTTTGTTATGTGTGTATTTAATAGAAATTGACGTGGTGGAATGTCAAGAACGATGATTTCTTATTACTAGCTAGACCACATGATAGTACTTTCTTTCCTCTATAAGATAGCATTATTAACTGAATTTCGAGTTTTGATGGACCTTGATCGTTTTTCCCGTGTACCCTTCAAATAACATCGTGATAATGTAAGTAGACTATAGAAATTGTTACTGGTTATAAAAATATATATGTAGAACGGAGGCCTTCAACCCGCGACCCACCTAAGTTATTTTTTTTAGATCTTTCCCAATATATAAAATAATGCAGCTGCAATGGTAGGCTATGTGCTAGAGATGAACAACGATCGAGAAAACAAGACTAACAGCGCCCACAAAGCCGAAAACCCGCACGACAATGTTGTATACGTCGCATCGTTGACGTAAAGACTGCTTGTGAGTGTTTTGAGACGTCTAGATTGATTACTCACGAAGTCCCGAACGTCAAGCAGCCTTGAATCGCCACAGTTGTTTATACCTGACTGAACTTTTATCTACTTTGGCAACTGTTATATATGTGTGTGTATAAACAATCAAGTAACCTATTTGAAACATTATCTCTAGCTTTGATTGTGTAATAATCCGTTTCCCGGTCTTTATTTAATTAAAGGCTAGGAATTTTCTTTTCATATGTTTGAGATCAAGTGTGCAATCTCAAGTAAAAAGATATTAACGTTACGTTTTATGTTTCTTAGAAATGGAAATTTATTTGAGAATTGTTTATATATATATATATATATATATATATATATATATATATCTATATCCATAGGTAATATCATAGGCTATAACAGAACCAGAACATTTTCATAACTAAGATACTGTTTTGTTTTGCCTTTGTGTCTCATTTAAACATTTATAATGTTATTTATTTCAATGATGTATGTTATTCAAAGTTACGAAATCTTTCCACGCCAACCAAATGCTATTTCGAGAATGATGAGCGAGTCTCGATTTTTTTATCAGTAGGTTATTTTACGACGCTTTATCAACAGCTTAGGTTATTTAGCGTCTGAATGAGATGAAGGTGATAATGCTGGTGAAATGAGTCCGGGGTGCAACACCGAAAGTTACCCAGCATTTGCTCATATTGGGTTGAGGGAAAACCCCGGAAAAAACCTCAACAAGGTAACTTGTCCCGACCGGGAATCGAACCCGGGCCACCTGGTTTCGCGGCTAGACGCGCTAACCGTTACTCCACAGATGTGGACTCGAGACTCGAAGCGCATGAGAATGACGAGACGAGACTCGAAAGACAAATGCAACGAACACAGCGAGCGAGAGCGGCAATTAGTTTTGTTCATCTCTAGTATGTAGAGATACAAAAATAAAATTTGGAGCTCTCTTATTGTATAAGTTTCGCTTACAACAATCTGTGCATGTGCAGTAAACAAGAGCACCTGTATATATATATGCTACTTGTGGACAGTCTCCTCTTCTGATATAAAATTTAAGAGCTTGGGGCACTGAGCTCTGGAGTTCCTCAAGGTCTCGTCTGGGGATAGGATCTCGTTCTGTCAGAGCTGAGGCAAGATGGTCCGTCTGCCAGCATCGGATTCACGAATGCCACTCAGGCCATCTGTCGGACTGGTGCAATTATCGCATACAGAACGTACTTTCGGTCGACATAAATCTAAGTGCTTGGATCGATTCTCGGTCTAACTGTCGAAAAACTGTCAGTATAAAATAATGACATCGATACCACTACTTGATCTACAATCGATGCATTAAAAACTACTCTAATTATTTAAAATGGGTAACAACTAAGCCGATACCGTTTGAGAAGAAATAATAACTGTTGAGTTCTGGGCACCAGAGACCCACTAACCACACATTCAAAAGAGGAGATGAAATATCTATTAGTATAATAATGTTTGTAAGAATAGCATCTTAGAGTTATGGCCAATCTGTGGTCTAGGGTCACAGATTCGCGAGACTGAAGTTTGGAACTCACGGAGTATACGTGACGTCATGATCCATGGGGTGGGATGGCACTGTGAGAGTACAGTTGGTTTCGTAAGAAATTACATTAGGCTTTTCTCATTCTGCTTGGCGTGGGTCCTTGCAATCACCATACGTACTTGAGATTCTGTGAGTAAACAAGTATATTTTATTTATTTTAATTTATTTATTTGGTTATTTATACATGCATACTTGTGTTACTCTTAATTTAGATGTGTTATAATTTACACTACTGAGGAACATGTCGAATATTAAAAGCACCAAGCGTTTCCATCAGAACGAACTTATAGAGAAGTATGTAAATTAATATTTTCTTATTAAAGAAAAAAAAAAACATTGAATTTTGCAAATTGTTAAAAAAGTATAAGGACATAACTCGATTCTTTCAAAAGCAATATAATAGCAAAACATACATAGAAAATATTGAATTACACAGTCAAAACTGGTCTTCAACATCAAAATCAGACATATAACATCAAAACGAATTTCATCGAGATTTGTGTATAATGTTGGTACATGCCAACATCCCTTTCAACAATATTTCAAAGCGTTTCTTGCAAAAAGTTATTTGGAGTGAAAGTAAGGGATACTTTTCTTTTGATACGTTGCGAATGGACCTTGTAATTTTGTGCATTTAATTATGAAGAGATGTATTTTATATAAGTAGGCCTACTGTACATTTGTTTTTCTTTTCTGCTCACACACAAATGATTATTTTATTTTGTTAAAACTTGTACAGTATAATGTAAATTTAAACATGTAATGTTAGACAATTATTTTTTTAGGTACTAGAAATGCACTGTATATAATATTATATTTGTAAACGTGAACATTTATTTTGTGTCCTACTGTGACTGAATGTTTACATGTTGAGGCAAGGAGTAACTGCACTCCCAATCTCCCATTCCCCTCGATCTACACAACACAGTGGTCTATGCGTCCATAACTTAATGGGTTTCGCTACCCTGGGCCGCAGTCTGGTTATGGCATATAAATATTTGCAGTAAATACTGTATGTTGGACAATAACTTCATTTAGGTCAAAATTAGATAAATTCTTACTTAACATATTAATTGCTGATTAATATTTGTTACTTATAATGAAACTAACATCTGTCCATTCTTATTATTATCATTAATTTCTCTAAATAGATTTACAAAACCTCTAATGGCAATTACATTAATATTCTCATTATAGAAATATATTTTAGATTTATATATATATTTTTTTCTCCCTGTAACATAGTCCCAGTAAGCTTGTATTAAATTAATTTTCATCATTTTACTAGCTATCTCAAATCTTAAATTAATTATAATTGATTGAATTAAATTAGCTCATAAATTAAGTTACTACTTTGCCTTACAGGTTTATCTAAATTTAAATAAATATGTAGTCTACTAGTCTTTAAAACTTAACTGAAGAATATAGCTGGAGAACCTTTTAAGTGTAGTGTAAATATTTGTAATTTAAATATGTATTGTATTGATTAAGGCTGGTTGAGTGGAAGAGAAGGCCTTATGGCCTTAACTCAGCCAGCGAAAATAAAACATTATTATTATTATTATTATTATTATTATTATTATTATTATTATTATTATTATTATTATTATTATTACACGTCGCTATGTCTCTTGACCTGACTACATATTTCTGTAAAGGTCTGTCTTTCTCCTTAGTCTTCTGCATCACGATGTACAACTATGTGAAATACAAGTTGAATTGGAAATCGTCCAAAAAAAAAAATCTTTTGGATCACCCTATTAACATGGAAGTCAACTGTCGGTGTTTTCTTTCTTGATTCTACTTGCTGTTGGCGTTATCATGGTAGTAGTGAATTTCTCTTTTAAAGACATACTGGAAGCCGCCACTGCTTGCTATGTCCAATGACCTTTCTCCACATTTGAACAATGCTCACAGTCGTTACGATCGTGAGCCAACCTTATGAGAGAAAGAGAGAGAGAGAGAGAGAGAGAGAGAGAGAGAGAAAAGCAATCATCGACTTGGTCTCTCCTGTTTCTTATCTTGAATGGGATGGTTAGATTGTGACAGTATCTTTTTATTCACAAGCTTGGCTACCACGAACACTGCTCTGACCTAAATTCCCTTTTATTTTAAATCGAAGTGAAATCTGTTTTCCGAATCGTGGGTGGCTGCGTTAGTTCATGTTTTAAAAGTCGGACAAGAGAAGATTTATGCCACATGTCTATGTTATCGGCACTCGGCTGGAAAGTGTAATAATTCTACACCCACAACTTTCAATAGGAAACAAGTAAGAAAAAGCAGACCGAATCAACAGCAAATTTAATCTTTTATTTTCTGCTTGCGTTCGATATCGATAATTTCGCTAGGAATGCTTTATATCAGCTGAATGGCATGGAAATAAAATAAACTATAAGCTTACAGCATTTCATTGCCTCTCTATAATAATTAGTACAAGGTGTTTCAAATAAACAGGCTTTTTTAATTTACTGAGAAAAATCTTCCCTTTTTATATTATTACGATGTACCGAAGTACATATGATATTTCCATGCAGAAATTCTGCGTCATCATATGATGAAAGATGAGTGGAACGGAGAAAAATTCTGTCCGGCACCGGGATTTGAATCCGGGTTTTCAGCTCTACGTGCTGACGCTCTATCCCTTTTTATGTTGCAAATGGATCAACTATTCATAAATAAATGTATATACTGTACATAAAAAGAGTTAAGTAATTCTTCCCATCACCCCAACAAACTATATTAAATACTAAATCATTTTTAGCCGTCATTTGCCAGAAACAATGTTTGACCGTCATCTGTTTAGCGATACTACGCCAGAAACATGGATCTATGGAATGGATCTCAACGGGTAATAGCTGTTAAAACTTTTTATAAACATCGTCATAGTGCGGCCGAAGCTTGAAGAGCATATCGGCGTTATTTTAATATTGGAAGAAATGGTCCTGTTCCACGGTAATATCTGTCAAGTATGCCGATATGGTAAATTTATTTTGGGTTATTTTACAACGCTGTATCAACATCTAGGTTATTTAGCGTCTGAATGATATGAAGGTGATAATGCCGGTGAAATGAGTCCGGGGTCCAGCACCGAAAGTTACCCAGCATTTGCTCGTATTGGGTTGAGGGAAAACCCCGGAAAAATCCTCAACCAGGTAACTTGCCCCGACCCGGATTCGAACCCGGGCCACCTGGTTTCGTGGCCAGACGCGCTGACCGTTACTCCACAGGTGTGGACGACATGGTAAACACACTAGTCATACGAGAACATGCTAGATTCCTACACAGAGGCCATATTGGTTCCAGCAAGACGGGGCTATGTCGTATTATGCGAGAATTTCTATGCAAACAGTGCGTCAAATTTTCCACAACCGCGCCATCTCCAGGAATGGTGACCTAGATTGGCCCTCCAGGTCCCCTGACTTAACTGCGTGTGATTATTTCCTATATTGGCACCTGAAAAGCAAAATTTATGCAAGTCGGCTACACACCATTGAAGAGCTCATGAACAGCATCCGTGTTGAAATCGAATCCATCCCTATTGCGATGTTATGATTGATCTAAATCGCAGGCTCTCTGAGCGTGAAGGTCGTCACCCGCCGGATATAGCTAATAATATTACACAAATGGCAATATGCAATGTTACAATTCATGTATTTTTCTTTTCTGTCTCATTATTCAACGTATTTATTTTGTTGTATTTAGGAAAGCCCGTTTATTTGAGACACATTGTATTTGTACACTTCATAATTATATCTGTATGAAAGGAAAGTGTTCCCTGTCGTAGCTGCGTGGTCTAAGGCATCATGTCTTGGATTAGAGATACGAATGAGCGCTGGTTTGAGTCCTTATAGGGAAGACATTTTATTTTTTTCTCACGAAATATCGACCAGCACCCACCAGTATCGTGATTAATTTGGTGGAGCTACAGTGAGATGCGAAATTTAATTTTAAGCCAGCTGTAACAGCTGGGAGGATCATGCTACTAACCACACATTACCCTCATACTGGTACATTGAGGCAAGTGGAAGTGTTGTCTATAGTCAGCTGGTCGGCTTTGGTCCTCTATTCTGTGGTTTGTAGACTTACTGAATTACTCGTAATTTAATAAAGGGAAGCAGTGAGATACTGCAATAAATCAATTTCGACATTTGCATGTACAGTAAAACCTGTCTATGACGGAACATGATGGTTCAATAGGAAATTTTTCATCTTTGCAGTTTCCTTCTTACAAAGAATTGCTTAAATTTTCATTTAACTTAAGGAACATGCAAAGACAACTTAAGCCACAGTTTTACTTCCTTGATAATTTGTTTTTTTTTTTTTTTTTTTAATAAAACAGACTGCACACTTAAAATCAGTACCTTCCTACACTTCAATACACCATTTAAATGAAACTACACTGACATACTGACTACATGGGACAAGTATTTATTTTCGCAATGCCTTCTAAGTAGTTGTGCCGTTAACTAAAAAATAAATTTCCGCCTTATTCAGGCAATAACTAACCAATGGTTCTTTAACACAATTCCGTTTCCGCGTTACGGAGGTTTCCGGCGTAAGGAAATTGTTTTCATGTATGAAATCGTTCCGTTCTGAGATTTTCTTTCCGTGTTGACAGGTTTCCTTCTTATACAGGTTCCGTCATAGTCGATTTCACTGTAATTGCACGTGTTAAGCATTTCTAAACATGTTTTATTTTTTTATTTTTTATTTATTTATTTATTTTTTTGCTTCTTGGCATGTCATCTCTCTGTGTATAGTGTTTTCTCTACACGATTGAATGGATTCTGTTTATAGTTTATTCAGGAATTATGAATATGAAACAATCATTTTACTAGAAAATTAACACTATTTACTAAAAAGAATAATTTAAAATGAATGTTTACTCGAAATTTATTCTAAATATTTTTTCGTGATTTATTTCTTCTATAAGATCGTTAGGCAACGGGATATTACAGACATGATGTCCGCAAACGAGTTTGCATGAAAGATTTTACTCATTATTTACATAATTCCCTATACAAATATTTTAGTACGGTACTTAAACATATACGATTCGGTTTGTATGATTAAAGTAATCCTATCCGTTACGAAAATAAAAAAAAAATGTCTATACGCTAAACAGATTAAAAATTATCTACCATCATGTCACGGATTTACTTTAAGTAGAAGTTTATATATTAACACACACATTCATTATTGTAAAAAGACGCAGGTGTATTTATAACTTGCATTTTAATAAAAATATGTTCAAGAATTAGATGACTGATTTTGAGAATAGCAGAAGTCAAATAACTTATTTCATGGAATTATAATGAACTCTTTCCGTGTGCAGTCCAGAGAATAAACTGGTGTCTTGAGTTGGTGCACATTACATGACTTCATTTATGTTTGCATTTTGAATAATAGTTCAATAAAATATACTTCAAACATTAATGTGATAGTCAATATTATAAAAAGTACTGACTAGCTGCGAAGCGCGTGAAACCTATAGGGTATTATCATCTTTATGTTGCGGATTTAATTACGTCTGAAAAAAAAAAAAACTTAAAAATAAATATTGTTAAGATTTGTTATGGAATTAAATAAATAAGATAATATTGCTCATTCTGTTACTGGAAGCCTGAATGTAAAGCCAATTGTTCTTTCGTTTTATAGACTGAACTATATGCTAATGGAATAGGTTTAGCATCTGTTGCAATAGCTTGTTACCTCATGGAATTGATTCGTCGTGTATTGAGCAAACGTCTCTCTCATATTTGTTCTGGTGAAAGCGGGACATGAGTTTTAATGACACTGAACAATGCAATTAGAATATCTATTCATTGTTTCTACAGGGACACTTCAACACAATTCAAAGCAAATATTCAAAGCCATACATACCATTGCCTGAATAACTGGGTGTCGATTTTCTCTGTTAGAAACCTTGGTTGAAATTCGTGCATTATCCCTGTAAGTATCTATCATCCAAATTGAGATTCCCACGCTTATTTTCTACCCACGAAAATGTCCCGTAATTCGGCTTTATTTTGTTCATTTTGTATTTTTAACGCAATTGTTTAGTGCATTGATTGTGATATACAGGGTGATTCAAAATAACACAGGCAACGTATAGTATGTTGTGCGGGTTGGCAAACTGATCATTTTTCAACGGGGAACCCATGTCCGGAAATGCATGGTGTGGGCGCTTGGGGCGTCGAAGTTTGAGAACGGTTCTAATGTGGTGATGGGTGTGCGTTCCACATTTCGTCAAGAAATCCATTAAGAGCATCACATAGTGCAGTAAATTACAAAAAGGGTTCAAAATTTTTACCTCCTACTTGATTACTGAGCCTACATCGGCGGTGCAGAGATTCACGCACATGGTCAAATAAGTGCTGTTGTGTGCTCAGTACTACAGTCGCTGCGTAGATTCGTAGAGGTAGCATACACCATAGTTTTCATAGTACCCTACAGAAAATAGTCTGGAGGTGTAAGAGCTGGTGACCGTGGTGGCCATGGAACAGGGGACCCTCTCTACCAATCCATCGATTTGGATATGTGGTTTCCAATTGGTGCTGCACATCAGTCATTACATATCTTACTGCTGTGAACGTTACTGCACTAGTACACAACGCAAACTACCCAATTAGTATGCGAACCATGGACTATGGAGAAATGTGCGCATGTAGAACATATAAGAAAATTATTATACATACAGTCATGTAGTATGAATTATTTCGCTATGTGTACCCTGTCTCCCCTGACGTTACGCTACTGAGGACAACGTCAGTTTAAAAGAAATTTGAAGAACTGTCTCTCACGCTCTATTTCTTAAACCTCGGCGGACTGCAAAGAAAACAACTAACGCAATGAAGTTTAGTCTGTAATTTTTCTTAAATTTTATTATTTTGCTACCTATGTCTTTCTGTTATTTTATTAAAATTATAGCACAAATCATAATCTTCTAGACGATACTTTGATAATATAAGGGTTAACACCACTCCAAATAAGGGTAATTAAGTGTTATTTCTGTGAGGGAATACATAGATTCCCATTGTCTGTACATATGGATTTTCAACCACAGTCATTACCACTTCATTCACAGCGGAGGATTAGCAAAATATAATTACCTTAATAAGGTGTCGTCACCGAGTACTCAATAGGAAAATATAGTCCTCGTCATATTATGGATAGCGTATAGGAAAATGTGGAGATATTTTTGCCATTTAGATATAGAAAAAAAAGAAAGGAGATAATACCACAGTCTAGTACAGGGCTGGGCGTCGAGAGCGGATCCACACTCTAAACGGGGACGCTTAATATTCATCCTTTACTGAATCAACGGTGCGCGGTGTTCGGCGGGGAAGAAAGGGGATGAAGAGAAATCATATGGCTCCCCGTGAGAGAGTAGAATCCGCTCTTGCTGCCCAGTCCTGGTCTAGTATATACAGTCACGAAACTTGAATTGTGAGGGTGCTAGGAACAATTGACTGTGCCGGTACTGTTTCGCATTGTCTGTAATGAGAAGATATTAGCGATCCTAGTGGTTAGCAACTATCTATGGATGCATATTTACTACGTATTGAGCTTCGTGAGTGTATATACTAGATTGTGATAATACTAAGAATCATTCCTAAAACTAAAACAGCGCGTTTCTGCGTCCTGATAACGTTAGATATAGACAATCCACTCTCTGTTTTTCGCTTAAATAAATTATGAAATAGAAAACTAATTTCCTGGATAATTTGAAAGCATTGTTAAGACTCATGTTTCTAATAAGTACAATTTGTCAGAAAAAATTGATTTATAAATCACGTGCAACTCAGTGTGTTCATTAGTGAAGAGGATTTCGAGGTAGTAGGTATTCTACATTTTAGTGTCGGCAAATTAATGTAGAAAACTTGTAGTCCTGCTGTACTTCATTACATATTTTGTTAATAGAGTAACTAACACAATATTTAATTTCGTAGGAGTTTCTTAAGGTTTGGTGTAAAGTACAGTGGAAGCTCTTGAGTTCGACAGAAAACAAGTTCGACATTCTATAGTTCGATTGCTTACGTAGGAGCATTAGACACGCCTCTATAAGGGCACTAAAAAAAGGGTTTGCCATTTGAATGAGAATTGGTTCTCTGTCTTGTAGTGATACTTTTGTTAAAGGAAACATAATATTTTATTGATTAGGTCATCCATATTTAATCACTGATTTTAAATTAATGAATTCTTCTTTTGCTATTCGAGAATTGTGCCGTTTGTGAGACGGAACTGTCGAAACCCACTGTGGTACTAGAAGCGCATACACAAGTCTCGGGGCGGGTAGGAAATGCAAGTACAGTACTGTATTCGTTGATGGATAACTAATAAGAATTTGTATTCATTTTACTTGCCACACCCACTACCCTTATTGGACTGAACTTTCAATTCTGTTCAGTCGAACTTAGGAGAGTCCACTGTATTAGAGATAAAATTATTTTCGTTTTCATTTGTTGCCTTTTTTAAATCTAGTGTTGTTGTTTTGCAAGATGACTCGGATTGCGCGCGCAATAAGGAAGAAGCTGGTAATTCATGGTTGGAATTAATTTTGTTACTAAGTTATGCTCCTTTACTTAATTTTCATTACGTTTTAGGTTAAATTCAACAATGTGGAGTCCACACCTGTGGAGTAACGGTTAGCGTGTCTAGCCGCGAAACCAGGTGGCCCGGGTTCGATTCCCGGTTGGGGCAAGTTACCTGGTTGAGGTTTTTTCCGGAGTTTTCCCTCAACCAAATATGAGCAAATGCTGGGTAACTTTCGGTGTTGGACCCCGGACACATTTCACCGGCATTATCACCTTCCTCTCATTCAGACGCTAAATAACCTAAGCTGTTGATAAAGCGTCGTAAAATAACCTACTAAAATAAAAAAAAACAATGTGGGATTATGTAAAGAAGCTAGGATCAAGAATAAAATGAAATTGCAGCTCAGTATACCTTTTTAATTTGTTGAAAGCATTAAAATTGGGAAAATTAAGCATTAGAAAGGCTTCGGAAGACTATGGGATCCTTTACACGACACTGAATGATAAATTAAGCTATCAAAAAATAATTACGCTATTATAAAGTTCCCCACTAAGAAAATAATAAAATATTTCATTGGCAGAGTGGATATAAAAATAGGAGAGGACTTGTATGAGAAGAAATTTCCCGGAAAAAAGAAGAGAGAGAGTGATACATTTTTTATATATCTTGCCACTGACGTAGAAGAAGGACAGATAAATCGTCAAGTCCTTGGCTCACTGCACAAACTCTGTACTCACTTAACTTCAAAGAGTGATTGCTAAGATTCCGGTCTTTAGTTATTAGTATGTAGTTTAGTGTAAATACAGTTTATTTATTAAATTAATTCAGTACGTGTTTAGATATTAATTCAGAATTGTTTTCAGTTTATAGCCAATTAACAAACAATCTGTAATAACAATCGATAGTTTTAATTATATCTATCGGTAGTACTATCGATTGTAGGAACTACAGATATGGCGGACACTTTAAATGGGAACGTTACGAGTGCATGCAAGAGTAACCGTTCTGAATGGGAACAGGTGAACGTCTTATCGAAAACGAAGTTGTGGCCAACTCTCGAGGGAGCGGGCGTTCATACAGCTAGCGCTCGACCTTCACCCTGAAAAACAGAAAGAAAGAATAACTGACTGATTTATGCTTTTGTGTAATTTATTCTTTTTCGCGTTGGCTGGCGTGTCGTAACTTGTAACAAAAGATTGTTTACGATGATGCACCTTTACATCAACGATTGGAATTCTTTAAGCATGGACAGACTGGAAGTATCTCGTTATAACGAGATGTACGATGGGATTTATACTTTGAGTCTCGGAATAATCAGATTGTTTTATTGCGTAAGTTAGTACACAATACTGATATGGGATGTTAGTTTTCAGAATATTTCGAGTAGTTACGGGCCTCACAGCTTTACTTCCCCACCACAGGAAACCATGATAAGGAGTTAATAAATAAATAAATAAAAGTATTTGCGTGAGACAATTTCACGCATAATCTTAAAAATAACACAGGTCTGCAAAATTCATTCATTCATAGTGTTCACTGCAAACCCAGCAGTCTCCAGTCTTTCCTATTTTCTGCCTTCCTTTTTGTCTCCGCATATGATCCATATATCTTAATGTCGTCTATCATCTGATATCTTCTTCTGCCACGAACTCTTCTCCCGTTCACCATTTCTTCCAGTGTATCCTTCACTAGGCTGTTTCTTCTCAGCCAGTGACCCAACCAATTCCTCTTTCTGCACAGCTTCATTTCTTATTATGTCTGTCCACTTCACACGTTCCATCTTCTCCATAGCCACATTTCAAATGCTAGTTGGGCTGCTTCATAATGTATCCTTTCCCAGCATCCCCCCTCCCGAACATCCAAATGGTGGGATGTTTACTACCGGAATCTTTTACCGTGGAAAAACTCATCATGTCATGTTTGCAGCTTTTCTTGGGAAAGGTATATGTGGTATCTTCCCGTTGCTTTCCGCACACCACTCTCTCTTTCGCATCTTAACCCCTTCAGCCTGATGTACATAATAGTGTACATTGTTTCTTTTGGAATGCCTTCGATATTTTTAAGTATGTTGAAAAAATCAATGTGATAGAAATGGAGAATATTATTTTTGAAACATTTCTATACCTGAATTAAAAATAAAATTTAAAATTTTGGAACTCCAGGGGTCAAAATTGTCCTCAAATTTTGATTTTCTGTGAAGACTTGATTTGGGAATTTTGGATCCCCAGAATGATTATGTGACCAGTTTCTTTTTCTTTTTCTTTATATATATATATATATATATATATATATATATATATATATATATATATATATACATATAAATTCAGGACTGAAGGGATTTAAAGATCCCAGGGAGACCCAGAGTGGAGGTGAGGAGAGTAGATTTGACTAATTAGGCCCTCCGGACTTCACCAAAATTCACCGCAAGGGTTAAATATCAATTCTATCAGGGTTTTTGACCCGATCAGAGACCGGGAAATCCCAAATAGCCTTTGGCTCCGAAAATCATATATATGTATAAATCATAAAAATGTCCAAATGGATTGAGTGAGTTTTGGGATCACACTCTTAATGAAGATGTGGGGTTCCTGTAATTCACGATTCATTTATGAACAAAAAATGCAACACAGGGAAATTATCTGCAGACTTACTAAAGGCTTTACCAATAACCAAAAATGTATTTAAAAATAGGTTTAAGGACTTTATTAATAGACGGTAGTATATTATACACACTATTTAAAAGATGTAATTGATATTTTATTTGAAGTGTTGTTTCAGTGAAGAAGTGTGTTGTGTCAGTGAAGTGAGAAGTGTATTGTGTCAGTGAAGTGTGTTGTGTAAGTGAGGTATGTTTGTGTCAGTGAAATTTTATAGTTTATAGTGGCAGTGCAAAGTATTTGAACAGTGAAATGTTTTTGAAGTGTTAGTGAAATCAGGATAGAATAAGTGAAATGTGTCGTAGTTCCAGTGCAGTGAGTGAGTTGATAGCGAAATGAGTGTAGTGCTGTAATGTACTTGTGCAGGTATGAACATATCATACTCGTGGGTTTTAGTTCGAACTTAGGTTTAAGATACAAATTAGATTTACTTTAAATGTTATTTTATGTGATCGTGCTTCATTTAATTTAGGATACTCGTTGTTGTTGTTATTATTATTATTAGTAGTAGTAGTAGTAGTAGTAGTAGTAGTAGTAGTAGTAGTATTAATGTATTATTAATTGTATTTTTCATTAGATGTGTTTATTATTAATTGTCATTATTGAGTGTAATTAGTTACCATTGCCACCGGGTATATACCCATTTGCAGTGTGAATACATACATACATACATACATACATACATACATACATACATACATACATACATACATACATACATACATACATACATACATTATGTATGTAGAAAAGTGTCTCGATTTTCGATAAAAAAAATTTTCTGCATCTTCCAATTTTTTCATTTTCTTTAAACTATTGTCATTGCTTTGGAGGCAAATATGTGCAGAGGTCTAAAGAAGCAAAATTAATCAAATGAACGATTTTGGAAAACACGTTCTTCTAGTTTTCTTTTTCGTCTGACACTTTTATAAGAATACGTTTTTCTTATCGCCAGAGCATTATCTCCGAATAGTCTAAGCAGTTTAAGACGAACGCAAGTAAGAATGACAATTACATCGAAGGCAGGGAACATGTGTAGAGAAATCAGAAAGGAAAACGTGTGAGTTGGAGCACGCCAGATCTGTAATGCCTCTGAACAGAATCGCTATGTGTAGTAATGCAGACGGCATCAAAAGAGGCAGCAGCAGCAGCAGCAGCCTTCGATGACTAATTTATACTGCAGGCCATCCTATCACGAACCTGTTTCTTCCCTTGCTACACTGTGTTTCATAAGTTGAGAACTGATTTAATTGGATGCTGACAAGGCGCTTCTCTCTTTCTCTCTTCTCTTTTTAAATATTGTTATGCGTGAAATTTATAGATAGATGGGGACCATCCAAATTTAGATTGGTCCTACATTTACACAAAATAAAAGAACATCTTTCATGTTACCACATGGTATTTTATATCTTGTTAACTGTTACAGTCAGTTTGCTGTCAGGATTAGGAAATATTTTTGAAAATTATTGTTATGCGTAAAATTTATGGAGTGACCATTAATATAGACTGGTTGAAATTCACTAACCAACTAGTTGCCCTGCTGTCTGTGTGTCTGTCTGATGCATGCTACTACAAGGCGTTACATAAACAACAATATCGTTAGTTTCTGAACTTACATAAATAGAAGGTCATGATATAAAATCTTTACGTTAGGAAATAATTGTATGGTACTTAGTAGATTCAGCTAATAGCCTGACACTAAAAGGAAAGTTTCCATATACAAATAAATATAAATAGCAGTAAATAAGTTAGAAAAATATTTTGGAACGCAATAGTTGAGCAGTGCGTGGTTCGAAAAATGGATATTTTAAGAAAGGATGAATATATTGTAAAATCTGGTATTATGATTTTATTTGTCATTAGCACAGAAAGCATTATAATAATAATAATAATAATAATAATAATTATTATTATTATTATTATTATTATTGCTGAATCTCCAAAATTCACAAATAACCCTTTTTTGTACCTATCTAAGGTAGGCCTATGTTAGGATTGTGGTTAAAAGGAATAATAAACCAAACATAATATACTATAACAATACACATACGTTTAGATTTTTTAAAATATAGAAAGTGAAACTGAGAAAATATATGTAACAGCAAAGTCTAATACACATTTTGAAAAGAGGAGAACAATATATTATAATGTTATGTTCATATAAATATTTCAGGTTAGGTAACGGTGGCTAGGAGCGGGTTAGGGATGACCCTTTGCACGTCGGCCATACTGGGGTCTATTGTGCACCTCGAATTTATGAGATGAATGAGGATGAGTGTACCAGCCCTCCGGCCGCATGTGACCCCTCACCCACTCACCCAATGGTGGCCCCTATCCCTCCCGCTCTAAGTTCATACTGCCAAGGTGACCGCAGTATGTGCATTGTATATGCCTCATCACGCAACTTACAATTAACAGAACGTATTTAGAAACGTTTCAGGACTTTATGATTAAATAAACAGAAAGTTTAATCATGGATTTACGTAGATATCGTGATTCTTATAATCAATCAGTCCTGCCCAAGCAGTGCTTGGGTTGCTTGGGTGGACTGCACGTCACTGGGCTTTACGCACATTGTCAGAAATATCAAAAGCAAACGGATTAGAAACTCTGTTATTCATAAGATATGGTTATCCTGATTCTGTTCGGTTAAAATACATGGGTCCACACCTGTAGAGTAACAGTTAGTGCGACTGGCCGCGAAACTAAGTGGCCCGGGTTCGAATTCCAGTCGGGGAAAGTTACCTGGCTGAGGTTTTTCCGGGGTTTTCCCACAACCCAATATGAGCAAATGCTGGGTAAATATCGGTGCTGGACCCCAGACTAATTTCTCCGGCATTATAACCTCATCTCATTCACACGCTAAATAACCTGAGATGTTGATATACCGTCTTAAAATAACCTACTAAAAATGCTATGGGCATGTACAGTAGTGGCAAAAAAACCGGACCGACGCGACGGAATACTGTAATCAAAGTCCCCGAAATGAGCCACTGCGCATGCCACGCCCACATTCACAAAATAGCGAGTAATCTATTGAAATTGTTGTAGTTTCGACTGCTGACGTAGCCCATTTTGAAAGCCATTAGAAAATAAGCTGGTAAAATTCATGTTCTGGGAATAATAAGTTAATTAAGTAGTAAAATATCGCTGCAATCGAAAAGTATTGGGAATAAATTTGAATAAGGAACAAAAAAAAAAAAATGTCCTTCCCAGGCTGGATTCGAACCACGAAAGTCTTAGTTACCATTGTATCGTGCTCTGGAATGAACAAGGCTCTGAAATCAGCTACAAGGGTCGGCCCGGTTTTTTTTTTGCCACTACTGTACAAAGAATGCAAAACCGCAAATTGCCAAACAGTGTGCTGAATTAGCTTTCAAATGGGAGCAGGAAGAAGGGGAACCCAAGAAAATGTGCGTACATGCATACATACATACATACATACATACATACATACATACATACATACATACATACATACATACATACATACATACATACATACATACGAGTACACACATACATACATACGAGTACATACATACATACATACATACTTTTATGATCTAATTGTTGTAACCGATAGCTCTCCTTTTCAATAAGTAAATAAATAATGAAATAAATAAATTGAATAAATCTATAAGTGTAAGTAAGACAAACGGTGAAACAGGAGTTAAAGTTTATTGGCCGGAAATACGGTATTTGGATTTAAGTGAAAATTCCCAAATTACATACAGCAGCGGTCGGCACTTCACGCAGTAAGCCGCATCTTACGTCATACTTACGCAAGGACAGTTCATTACTGCATCCCTTCACACGCACTCACTCCACGTAGGACAGGCAGAGTACATACGTAACTGGCTGTCAGCATGTCTGTTTCCAAACCATTAAAAGTAAACAGTGCAGCAAAATGAATATTTGTGAAAGAATGGGAAGAGAAATTCTTTTGTTGTGCACAGGAAGAAAATGTACCATGTTTGTTACCTTCTAAACTACTGAAAGGATTTCACCATAAAGAGACATTAAACAGAACTCCATTGTCACGTGTACTTTGCCATAATATTAATATTGATTAAGGAAAATGCGTTTGCGAATATCATTTTCTGATATAAAATTTTAAAACTTTGCAAAGAAGCCTAAATAAGGTAAAATTTCTGATATTTGAAATTTTTCCAAAAATTCACTACAATTCAAAATATTCACTACGTAGGTCATTTTGTGCCAGGTTTATTTCAATGTTCGGCTGGACATACACATATATGTGAGCAATTTCTTTAAAAAATGAAACACGTTAAATGTAAAGCGCGCTCCCGATTGACGGACCAACATTCATTTCAGCAATTACAAATTGCAACTTATGATGGAGAGCCAGATTTCACTTCACTAATTATTACATCGGTATAGGCTGATGAGTAATTTCAAATCGATCAGAAGGATACTGAGACATCATATAGTTCGGTTACTAGTTTATTATTGTCATTATTGAGTGTAATTAGTTACCACTGCCACCGGGTATATACCCACTGCAGTGTGAATAAATACATACAAGCTTATTTCCAGACTACACGGGGGCGATGTTTAGTCCTCTCCTCTCCCCAGCCTACTACTTCTACCACCCCTTGTCTTGCAAGGCGGGCTGAATTTCATATGACGTTACCTGTGTTGACGTTCTGCCGATCCCTGACGTAGGCTACAGTATTCTGTGTATTTCGAGACCCATCAAATTTCTGTATTATTGTCATAGGAATGTGAGACAAACAATTAATGTCTAGGTATCTAGTTTAATGTAACAAAAGGATTGGTTTTTATATACGAATCCTGGATGATGATGATGATGATGATGATGATGATGATGATGATGATGATGATGATGATGATGATGATCCAGTCATTCTACAAATTGTACTAGGCTATGATTCATCAGGGTTTTAACTCGTGAATCGTGGAAAATTAGTACTCTAATATTAGGTCTATTGTGGGCTTGCAGCTTGCGAATGTCATGGTTTTCTATCTTCTGCTGATGTGATTCGATCCTGAGAACGTTGATCGAGGAGACAGATATGATATTTCATCAGCATTCTTACTCCTGTCATATCCATGACGTTGGATATACCAACAACAATATATCTATATAATCGCAAATGTTCGTGGCCATATTTGGCGAGGAGCTGAAGTAAAGGTCAAACTGTAGGTTCTTATTCTCTCACTCCTCCATGTCCTCTCTAACTACATGTGAGAGAGAGTATGGTACCACTATAGGAAGTTATTCCTGTACAGTGGCGGATTTAAGGAAGAATATATAAATATATCATTAGTGGTAGGATATCACTTGGAGACAGTTCCACTCAGTGTTGCCAACTAGTATGTTTTGAATTATACTGTACATGGGCTATTCCATATGAAATCGATCAGTAAAAAACCTCGCATTTTTTTATACTCTAATTTTTTCCCTATTTATGCAAGGTGCTGAGGAGAGTGCATTTTCAAAAATATACTATCGAAAGTCAAACGGTTTTCGTGTTGTAGAGCACAAATTTAGCGTATTTTAGAAAAACAAGCCTCTTTCAGCGCTCAGAACTCTGGAACCATTTACTGCAGAACATTGAACGAGAGCTCATTTTGAAGCTGACATTTGGCAGGTTATGATAAGAAGTAATCCTTATTTTTATTGTATACAGAGAGACAGATAATCTGATTTTACTTACTTTTAGGCTTTTTGCCCATTTGTAAAAATGTAAAAAAATATTGAGAAAAAACCTTGCATTATTAAGAGGGATTCGGCATTGTTTGCTTAGTGTCACGGCAATAAGTTTCGAGGGTATTAAATAAATTATTTTCACACGCCTAGACTTGAAAGGTGCAACACAGCACACACTGGCCGAGAGATGAAGATAAGCGAGCATTGGGCATCATTTTACTCCTGTGTTTATGAAAACCCGTGATAAAGCTAGCCAGCTATGCGCTACTAGACGAAACATCACGTGTTTATGTCTCCTGGCCTTGCTTGCCTAGGCTAGCTCCCGCCTCACAGTCCGCTGGTTAGCTCACGCGCGTACGATTTATTTTCTTTATTTGATCTTTCAATACTTTCTTATTAACGTTGCACCATTAAAAAAACACGTGTTTATTTGTACTTTCAATGCGGAATCTAACCATATATTTTAAAAATATTTTTTCGTGGGCAAAGGTGTCTTAATTAAGAAAAATCTAAAGTTCTCCATTTCCATAAAAAGTAATAAAAACTTTTTACATGTCAACATAAACTTTAACTTTTCAGCATCAAAATAAACCATGATTTTGATCATTGGGTGAAAGGGTTTCGGAGCCACAACAGTTTAAAGTTGCTAATTTTATGAAAATACGATAAATTAAAATATTTTTAATTTAAACACTATGGAGTTCTGATGCCTCAAACTTTGCACAAAGCATTGTATCATAGTTGTCTACGGACAGAAAAAGTGTCGTATTTAAAAATTACAAGGTCAATTTTCTCTATATTTCAGTCGATTTGAGATGGAATAGCCCACATGCATATTATTTGGTGTAGCGACAAGGATACAGTGTCAACTAGCGTCGTACATTTCAGCCGCTATGTTCGGTTCAAGTTTGTCGAGTATGGTGAAGTTCGATGTTCGCCCATGTTCGCTCTGCAGAAGGCGGCCTGTCACGTTTGTTCGGCCTTGTTATGAAAACATTTTCTGATCTCTACTCCCATCCCTTAATGTTTCAATCACTCAAGGATTTTAGCACACATCTAGCGATTAGTTTTTCATATGGAATAAGACGAATTTTGTAATATCTTGGTTGCCTCTCTCATGTTCGAACATTGTCTTGACAAAACTAAGTCATGCGAAGTTTGCGGTGATATTAATGGTAAAACTCTGAAATAATATGTGAAATTTAAACTGACAAGGGAAGTCTTAAATGTCCTGACATGGAAACTTTCTGCTTACAGA
This sequence comes from Periplaneta americana, assembly GCF_040183065.1. Classification (NCBI taxonomy): domain Eukaryota; kingdom Metazoa; phylum Arthropoda; class Insecta; order Blattodea; family Blattidae; genus Periplaneta; species Periplaneta americana. The sequence continues at coordinate 54,562,149 of NC_091127.1, forward strand.
TATCTCCACAGCAGAGGGACAGATATAAGATATGATCTGCCCGTACTAACGGCAAGTATGTCAAAACTTACTTGGAATGTTGCATTAAGGAACAACGGCTCATACTGTGATGCAGTAGTTGAGATCCAATTCAACGTAAATGTCTATGCTGTTACGTGACATGTGAAATTATCTTGTGCACTTACACGCCTTGCCAGCTGTGTAAGCACTATCTGTTCATTGCCGGCGGATACTCAATTTTTCTGTGATATTTAATTTAAACTTCATTTCGCAACCTTACAATTATCATAAGCAGCTTTTTTGTTTGTCTATCTGCTGTGGACATATAAGGTGTTTCAAAAGTGATGGTCAAAAATTTAGGGATGACAAGTAAAAACGAAGAGAAGCAAAAAAAGTTTCTATAAACATGGGTCCGCAAATTAACCGTTTACGAAATAATGTCATTTTGTGCTGGTTGGGGCCGCCAGGATTTACAGGTTTTCCTAGTGACCAACTCTCATGTACTGTGTCACAGATGTGTAACAGTGGCACAGTCCAACACACTGTGCCGAGGTGCACTCATTACGAGTGACTAAGTGGCCGGGATCCGATGGAATGAGCTCCATCTTAAATCGCTAAGGGAAACTAAGAGATGGAACTTAAACTGAGAGGATTCAATCCGGCTTCGGAACTGGAATCCAGTGTGGCTTAGTGGATAAAGCGTCAGCACGTAGAGCTGAAAATCGAGTTCGAATCCTGGTGCCGGAAAAAATTTTTTTCTCCGCTCCACTCATTCTTCATCATGTGGTAATGCAGAATTCCTGCACAGAAATATCATACGTATTTCGGTACATCACAATAATTTTTGCGACCTCTTTCACAGTTTGGGCAAAAAAACCTAAAAAGAAAACCTATTTCACCTATTCCAATAACTTCTTAAAAACCTAAGAATCCGGTCACTTACTTACTTACTTACTTACAAAATAATGGCTTTTAAGGAACCCGGTGGTTCATAAACCCGCCATCGGTCCCTATCCTGTGCAAGATTAATCCAGTCTCTATCATCATTTTCACCACTTTCACCACTTTCAAATTCATTTTAATATTATCCTCCCATCTACGTCTCGGCCTCCCCAAAGGTCTTTTTCCCTCCGGTCTCCCAACTAACACTCTATGCATTTCTGGATTCGCCTATACGTGCTACATGCCCTGCCCATCTCAAACGTCTGGATTTAATGTTCCTAATTATGTCAGGTGACGAATACAATGCGTGCAGTTCTGCGTTGTGCAACTTTCTCCATTCTCCTGTAACTTCATCCCTCTTAGCTCCAAATATTTTCCTAAGAACCTTATTCTCAAACATCCTTAATCTCTGTTCCTCTCTCAAATTGAGAGTCCAAGTTTCACAACCATACAGAACAACCGGTAATATAGCTGTTTTATAAATTCTAACTTGCAGATTTTTTGATAGCTGATTAGATACATAAACTTCTCAACCGAATAATAACAGACATTTCCCATATTTATTCTGCGTTTCATTTCCTCCCGAATGTCATTTGTATTTGTTACTGTTGCTCCAAAATGTTTGAATTTCTACACCTCTTCGAAGGATAAATCTCCAATTTTTATGTTTCAATTTCGTAGAATATTCTGGTCACGAGACATAATCATTTCCGTGTTTTCTCTAATCATTTGTGGATTTTCTCCTAACATATTCACGTCATCCGCATAGACAACCAGCTGATGTAACCCGTTCAATTCCGAACCCTGTCTGTTATCGTGAACTTTCTTAATGGCATATCCTAGAGCGAAGTTAAAAAGTAAAGATGATAGCACATATGCTTGCTTTAGCCCAAAAATCTGGTCCCTAGTAATAATAATAAAAGTAATAATCAGGCTTCGAGACTTTGGACCCGATACAATAAGTTTACTGTGCTTGTACTATAGGTTGTTGACTCGCTGCAGGTAGTGAAAGATAGAGATGTGTTGAGGTAACAACGTTGCTATTTAGAGTAGAGTACGGTCGTATGGGTAAACACATATGTACATTCTGAAAATAAATATACATTACACAATGATAATGTCAAAAGAATGGGAAAAGCATTTATTCTCCTGTCTTTTATAAGCATTTGTGTTTAATTATACACAGTGTTAATGGTGGAAATAAACATGTAGCAATTTTAATTTCTTCATTTATCCTATTGGTCGTCTTTAGGAAGTGCAGTTACAGTACCGAATTGCAATGTACTACAAGATACATTCTCAGTGTCTCAAACGTAAATCTTTTTCGGTTATCTGCCAAACACAGTTTGTACTGTGAAAAGCTGTTCTCTACGTCGCATGACGTGATAGGAGCAAACGAAAAAAAAACCTAATAGTCCTAAGAGACAGTCCTTTATTCTCGGGTGACTCTATGTCCACTAATTGGTGATTATATTACACAGTGATCCATATCCGTTATTTTTACATAAAATTGATTTCTACTTCTATTTTACACATTCAGTAACCGGTATACTTAATGTCTCATTAATTCTCTGTGTCATTTCCTCAACTAATTTGAGGGCTTCCAACTTCTTGCTCTGACTTTTCTAACCGTGTAGTCTAATAGTTTCAGACACAGTTTGAAAATAGGTTTGTATGAGAACCAAATTATTCGTCAGAACCTTCAAATCAAGAGCGTTTTCCTTTGCGTATTTCTTGTCATTCATTCTACAGTACCCCCACCCACTGTAAGCTTTATTACTATACTCAGTACGCAGTTATGTGGATTTCCCACTGAATTGCTCTATCGGGTCCGAAGTCTCGAAGCCTGGTAATAATATTATGCAAATTATTTTATTTGATGGATAGTGAAAAATTTCGTTTATGTACGTGCAGTATGTAATTTAAATTATGGTTGAATGAAATAAATTGCAATGGAAAACGTGGCAAATACAGTACACGAATTATTCCGAAATATGCGAAGCAAAACGTGCATTGAGAAAGCATGTGTCATCTCCGTGACACCGATTGTTTTTTCATGAATGGTTTGGGACGTGCACGCAGGTGCTGAATCCTCCACTGCCGGTGCATATGTGCAGAGGTGCTTGGCTGCGTGGGAGCGAGAGAGACGGAGCTAGTGTGGCGTGGTTTTCTGTTGAGTGATTATCCTGTCAGGGCGAGATGGAACCGAACTGACAAACGCACTTGAGGGATACTCCAGTCCCATTAAAACGTGCCGCCGCGCCGTCCCGATAATTAACAGCAAAGTCTGAACACGCTATATCTACAGATTATGTGTCCACTGAGCTTAATTTTGTTTGTTCATCTCCCGCTCTTTAGTTCAGATTCCATTTCCAGCGGCAGTGCCAGTGGTGTATCGAATAATTCCACGTCTCCCCGACAGCTACTTTTGAGGCTCCTTGAATTATTGGCAAATAGACATATCCAAGTCGCCTCTTTCTAATATTATGTAGACTATCGGAGGAATACAAGAGAGAATGTAAAAAATAGGTATGATGGAAATGATAACCTTTCATTACATATTTTATATGTTTCTCAACCATTAATTTGTTTAGGATATTACAAACGACATTCCCTTCTGTACAGTCCGTTCCATTAATGCCGTTACGTTTTGAAGTTATATTTACAGTCAGTACTTCATCCCCAGAAAGGAGACATGATCAGACATAAAACGAAACAAAACTAATTTTAATATTAGAGGAGAAAAATTCGCTCCGGCACCGGGGATCGAACCCGGGTTCTTGTTTTACGTACCAAACGCTCTTACCATTGAGCTACGCCGAAGTCCAATCCACAGCACCGGATCGAACTCCCCTCCTCCAGTGTTTTTCCCTTTGTGGCCTGACTCCAAGTTTATTAAATCAACTGCCATTAATTGTCCCCATAACAGATATATTCTGTAGGACCAAAAAAATAATAACCCGTAGTAAAAACTAATTTTATTACCCCAACTAGTCCTTTTGTGCACCAGGTCGCTCGTCCTTTGATCATGAGCACTGTTTCCTTTCTGGGACTTATAAAATATCTATGCGACAAAGCTTTTTTCTAAGACTGTATACAACAAACACACAGATAGCTATTTGTACTAGCAACGGCGTGCTACTGTACCTCTGAAATGTTGGGCAAGGGCGCTCGCAATTGCTACCACTGGTATTTTAATTTTTTACGTTTTTTTTTTCTTAACGAGTTCGATATATTATGTTTTCTCAAATCCTCAGTAAACAATTCGACAAAAGTAAGTGCTTCAAATTATGAATGCGTGTACAGAGTAATTTATATTTCAGAATTGCCTTTTTTATGTTCAGTTTTCTCTCTCCTCGTCCATCCGTTTCTTCTAATTTTCTAACCATCTTGCTACCACTGAGATTGAATCCTGCGGGCACCCTTGATGTTGGGCATGCATCGCAAACGAGTTCCAATTCTGATGACGGCGTAGCTACTCTAGCATGAACACCATTGAAAACTGGAATACACAATACAGGCGAGTCAAGCCGCGCATGCACGGTAGCGGTGGGAATAGAATATAGAATGAGACGGCATTAATGGAATCGAAACTTGATTTCTTTAAGGTATATCTAATTTCATTAGTAAATTATGTGGTTTAAGTAAGATGTCCTATAATATTATTTTAGTAAGTAATCAGTCATTAACTTATCTTAACATGATTAAAATTCAATAACCCATACAAATTTTTGAACATTTTAATTTACACCAGTATCAATACAATCAATGTTCTTACTATTATGTTAAAAATTTTTATTTTTACATAAATTTAAATTGTATTTATTGCAGTGTTGTAAAAAAATAGGAAAGCTCTTAATTCTTTAAAAAAACTGATATTTTAATTGCTTAATTAAGGTTTTCGTTAATAACAAAAAATACGACTATTATTATTATTATTATTATTATTATTATTATTATTATTATTGTTGTTGTTGTTGAACTCGGATATTATTTACTCTGTTGTTTTTATAATTGTAATAATAATTTATATATTGTGTATTTTCAGGGACGCCTCCCCTAACAGGATCGGGCACGGTGCGTGTGGTGGTGCAGGACGTCAATGACCACAGTCCCGAGTTCGAGCGGCAGGCGTACAGTGCCACGGTGCGGGAGAACATGCCCCCTGGAACTCCAGTGCTGCAGCCGGTCGCCTCGGACAAAGACTCCGACCTCAACGCAAAGATAAGGTGAGAAGTGTGGCCTCGCATTGCTTTCTTTGTCCTGAGGAGAACAATGCGACGAAATGATGAAACCCCCTTTTTAAGTCTGGCAGTGCAGACACACCCGAAATGAATACTACTATCATAGATAGAGAGGTGGGCGGAGTACCGAGGTGCCTAATTTAGAGACAGAGAGAAAGCCATCCTTGCTAAATCAGAATCAGCTGTTTGTGTGGGAACTTCTTACAGGGATTATGAGAACGATTCTCAAATTGCTCCGTCGCATTTTGTGGTCCGCCTGTACAATCCGGTACTTGAGACGAATTTATTCTTACCTTAACTGTAGATATTCATGCATTTATATCTTCTGTCTTAGCGATTCCTATTTGTTTATATCAAAGAGTGTAGTCACAACAAGGAAAATACAAGAATAACAAAAAAAAAAAGACAAGGAAACTAATGGAAATATAATAAAATATTTTGTCATTAGACAGCACATCGCTGTATTGGGCAAGTCAGGTTTACATACAAACACAATACAACATGAAACAGAATAATGCGGCTTTATGTAGGAATGCAAAATCATTGTTTTTAGCGTATGAAACGAAGGACTTCACCATTTGCACCTATAATACACTGCTCTGCCCATTTTGTAGAATGCGTTTGAGTCTAAAGAAAGCAGTAAAACAGTGCAACGTGGTCTGATGTTGTGAAAAGAATCCAAGCCCCCCTATAATGGTAAGGCATCACGTCACGAACACGTTCACGTCTGAGTATGTCTAAAAGTAAATATTATTCATCGCCTTCGAAAAAGAGCGCAAATATTAACGATATTGCTTGACAGTTTAAAGTTTTTATTTATTTATTTATTTATTTATTTATTTATTTATTTATTTATTTATTTATTTATTTATTTATTTACTTGTCCCGCGCCGTGGCGTCGCGTTCTAAGGCATCCTGCCTGGTTCGAGTCCTCATGGGGGAAGAAATTTTCTCATGAAATTTCGGCCACTGTATGGGACCGGTGCCCACCCAGCATCGTGATGCACTTGGGTAGCTACGATAGGTAGCGAAATCCGGTTGCGAATGCCAGCTATAACGGCTGGGGGGATCATCGTGCTAACCACACGGTACCTCCATTCTGGTTGGTTGGATGATCGTCCACCTCTGCTTCGACATGTGGGCTGAGGCCAGCAGCCGGCTGGTCGGTCTAGGCCCTTCACGGGCTATAGCGCCACGGATTATTATTACTATTATTATTATTATTATTATTATTATTATTATTATATTTATTATTATATTTATTTATTTATTTTGTAGATAGATATATAGCCTATTGTAAAAAATAATTTGTATTAACGTTGTATCAGATTCACTTTTTATAATGAATTAACAACTCTTAAATACCCATTTTCGTATGATCGATGTTTTCCTTTCTATAACATTCCTCGACTTTCATGATCTACCGCTTGCCGATTGCAGGGACCTTGCTCCGCGTGTTATATCTAAGTAGGTGAACATTGGTTTTCTCCTGTATGGACGGGCAATGTACTAGCAAAGTAATAGGCCTACTAGTTTGCTTCGAACCACGAAGCTTTTGATAGATACGTGTGCAGAAACATGGATTTGGTTTTCACTATCATTAACCAAATGCAATACAACGTAGGTCTACTTGGCGTTATAAGTTTGAGTTTTGAAGTAGTTACATTTTATACACAGTTTCCACTGCCAGTTTTGTAACGATTTTATACTGTAACATTTATTGAACAAGTGAATAACTGCTTAACATTGACTGAAAAGGAAGGGAGATCATGCCTTACCCCTCCGTCCTCTTGTGTATTAAGGGGTTAACTCGCGAGTCAAGAAATGCCGACCACTGATCTATGTTGACAAATGTTAGGTAAAAATTTCAATCTCTGTTACTAGCGAATTTAAGTTTAATGCAATGGCAGTCTAAGACTAGACCAAACATAAGAAATAGGAAGGTTTTAACTGTTCAGAAAAATTCTGTAGTATTTGAATTGTTTATTTAAATTTTATTATTAAACCAAACTCGTAACATGTATGGAGTTCTATTTCATTGAACGGGTTGAGATGCTGAGACTACTCGCCTCTTGTAGGAATATTATCATTATGCGTTTATTTCGTGCACTTGGAACATAAAAGTTCTTCTGTAGGATTCAAAGAAACTGATCGATCTGTTCTTAATTTATAAGCAACTGGAATCATTTCTATAGTGCAAATGAAATGGTCGGACTTGTTTTAATTTCCAAGTAAGTTGAATCGCTTTAACGTGGTAGAAGGATATGTTCTAAACGCAGTTGACTGTGTTTAATGCCCATTGCTAATCAGTGTTGAATGACGGCATTAAAACGACTTACCCTTTAGAAATATATTAATTTTATTACACCGACAAGCTTTAATTGTAGATATATTCTGCGAAAATATAAACCTTCCAGTTGGATGTAATTAAAGTGACGGTATAAAAATTTAAATGATTGAGAATTCTTTTATCGATTGTTGTTTATTTTATACCTAATAATAAGTTTAAAAAAGATATAGAACGCTTATTTTATGTTTTATGTCGTAAGAATAAATGAACCATACCTGTGGGAAAATGAAGGTAATGTACCTGCTTGAAATAAAACAATACGTAAGTACTCAGCAGATTCAGTCATCTATTTTTAGTTATATTTTACAGAAAGAAGGAAATTGATTAATACATTTATGAAACAACACACTTTCAATATACAGACGCTAATCATTTGTTTTAGCACATTCTTTAGAGAAATGTGAGTTTCGTTCTACGTACATGTTTTCGCAGCATCACCTATTCATGTACGCATTTCCGTTGCTTATGTTGACAGCCGTTCATTCATTCATAATGTTCTGCCCAAGGGCAGATCTTTCACTGCAAACCCAGCATTCTCCAGTCTTTCCTATTTTCTGCCTTCCTCTTAGTCTTCGCATATGATCCATATATTTTAATATCGTCTGTTATTTGATATATTCTTTGTCTCGAACTCTTGTTCCATTCACCATTCCTTCCAGTGCATCCTTCACTAGGCAGTTTCTTCTCAGCCAGTGACCCAGCCAATTTCGTTTTCTCTTCGTGATCAGTTTCAGTTTTTCTTTCTCTACCCAATCTTTCCAACACAGTTTCATTTTTATTCTGTCTGTCCATTTCACACGCTCCAGTCTTCTTCATATTCAAATTTCAAGTGCTTCTAGTCGCTTTTCTTCACTTCGTCGTAATGCCCATGTTTCTACCTCATATATAGACAGTGGATGCAGGATGACTTAAGAAAAAGTGAAGTTGTTTCGTATCGGAGTATATAGCATGTGCCGCGTCGTTCGTCTTTTATGTACCTGGCGAGTACAGCAGCGTACATAACGAAGGAACCTCGGTCCACATTGCGTGTGCAGTTGTGTTATCCTGCTAAAGTATTTAGTACGAGTTGAATAGTGTAGTGCTGATCCAATCATAATGTCGAAGTCAAAACGTTAAATTCGCTTAGAGATAAGAAATGCAATTAAGAAGTATGAGAGTGACATTTTATGTATTAACGAAGACAATATCGTGTGTAATGTATGTAAAATTGAAATAAAAACCAGAACAACTCAGGCTATAGAGAAACATTGCAACAGTACATCGCACAGGAAATGCGTTGAAATGAAATCTGAGGAACCATCATCATCCTCATTTAGTTGTGCGGGTCTAGACGACACGTGCAACATGATGCTCAGTGCAAATATTCCTCTAAAGAAATTGAGTGATCCCCACTTTAGAGTTTTTCTTCAGAAATTCTCTCGATACAAAAACTGTTTAAGCGATAGGCGAAGACGATTCAGCTTCGACAACTTACGAGAATATATCGTCGTTTACTGCAACGCTGGTAATTGAATCAATCATGACGAGGACTGAACTTGCAAGGTATGTGCTACACTACTACAGTACGTTATTTTTCTTTTCCTTCTGACTGTATGGAGATACAGCAGCATGTTGACGTCGTCTGTTTACGTTTAAAACCTGTTGAGCCAATGGTCTGAATGAAAAAAAAAATATATAACATAAAGTAAATGTGCACCTACATTCAACGGTAAGTCATCCCGCATCCACTGTCTACTCATATAAATGCTACACTTCACACAACGCACTTCACTAGTATCTTCCTTAGTTCTTTTTTCAGAGGTCCGCAGAAGATGCTCCTTTTTCTATTAAAAGCTTCCTTGACCAGTGCTATTCTCCTTTTGACTTCCTGGCAGCAGCTCATGTTACTGCTTATAGAAGGGTACTTCACTAGTATCTTCCTTAGTTCTTTTTTCAGAGGTCCGCAGAAGATGCTCCTTTTTCTATTAAAAGCTTCCTTGACCAGTGCTATTCTCCTTTTGACTTCCTGGCAGCAGCTCATGTTACTGCTTATAGAAGGGTAAAGTTGCTTATTTTCATGATACCCCTAACCCCGTGATATTTTTTTTAACTGAATGTCAGTCAAAGATTTGCCGTTCGATCACAGCGTCAGACATCTTTCTCCAAAGATTGCATCTTTCGCCTACTTTTGAGACATCGGCTAACTTCATAACAAGATACCCAACCCCGTGACATTGAGTGAAAATAACACCCCAAGTATTTGAAGCTGTTCACTTGCTCTACTGCCTCATTTAGAATTCGCAAGTTTATCTTCTTTACTTTTGTTCCTATGAGCATGGTCTTCGTCTTATTTGCTTTTATCTTCATCCCACACTGCTCATATCTGTCATTTAGCTCCAGTAAAGGTCACGTTTAAATATCGATTTTCATAAAGAGAAAAGTAATGATACAACATACATATTGCTATTTGGTTTAAATTTGTGAAAAATTAATTACATATGTGTCGGCTTACTTAAACCATATACTTTATCAAATTAGTCAAATTGGGATTATTGATAACGTCTTTTGTGTGCCATATGAGAACGAAATGTCATATTTTATAAGAGTGCATAATGAATTATTTCATTCAGGTATGTACTATACTTTAAATCGTGGTGCAAGAAAATAAACTGTATACTAATTACTAATATTTGTAACTTAATATGGAAGCTGAATTGTTTCGAAAAGCGCAAAATGTATGAGAAAGTAGCCTATATGTCACTTTCTTGAAACTCGTTTTTACTTTTCATTTTAAAGCAAAATTCACTTGTTCTTTCAATGTTGCAGTATAAAATCGTTGCAAAACTGACAGTAAAAACTGTGGATATAATGTAGGTACTTCAAAACTCAAACTTATAACGCCAAATAAACCTACAACAAGTGCTTCTCTGCTACCAACATTGCAATACGTCAAAGGCCCACAGGATCTCGTAATGGAATCTGGAATTTTATTGCCAAAGATTTAAAAAAGGAGCTAAAACAGTTTTTGATCACAGTGAACTCCTAGTTTGCGATATCCTTGAGAGCACGAGGAAACTGTGAATTTCGGTTGCTTTGTATCGTGGAGTACTGCTGCCGCTCTCATTCCCGATATATCTTTCATCGGACAGGTACATATTTCTCTTTAAATGTGTTCACGTTCACGTCTGTGGAGTAACGGTTAGCACGTCTGACTGTGAACAAGCAGGTTGAGGTTTTTTTACGAGGTTTCCCTCAACCATTGTAATTGGGCTTTTGCTTGTTATGTTCATTAACAAATAAAGTAAAAAATAAAAATAAACCAATCGAAGCAGAATTTCTGGGTAAATTTCGGCGTTGGATCTCAGATTCATTTCCCCATCATAATTACACTTTCCCTCATCTCCGTTTCGGTCTTGCTCCGATGTAGAGTCGTCTGAGGGCCGCCGCTGCACTTAGACCCCGTGGACATGTGGTCATTCGTTGTTGGTGGTAGCGCTATGCACCGTGGACTGTGCACTGTACCCATGATAACTCGTGGGACCGGGGTTAAGGAATCGCGGTGAGTCCTGCGCGGAAAGATAAAAGAATCATGTAGGCTGTAGGGGAGTTCGGAGACGGCGCGCAGGGGCTTAGGGCATGCACACCATTCCATGCTGAGTAGTACAATGGGCCTACGCGAGCGGCCTGCGTGCGAGGACAATCCCAGTCCGTGCCTTCCCTTGAAGGTGGACTAACAAATAGATGTGTTCACCTAATACATCTCCATTGAAAGATTCTCAGTTCAAAGTTCCCCACAGTAAAGGTTAAACACACACTATGTGTTATGGCTGAATAAATTTGAAGGTATCACAGCGCCAGATAAACATGAATACATTCTGAATGTACTGTTTTCGTCTCCCATTCATAGACGGAGCTTGAAATTTAATCTATCAAATAAATTATGACTACATTTTGATGCTGCATGACATACGTAGCTATCAGGAGAAAAGAGAGGCCGACATGTGTCGCATACAAATTGAGCCCGACGAGGACGGGTAATGCAAGGTCTTTTTTTTTCTTCTTCTTCTTTCTCGGCGTAATACATGTTATTGATGATGATTGTGATGGTTATCATTATCGTCATTACGTCTGTTTCGTGAGTTTGACTGCCTTGTGGATGAATGCAGGTACAGTCTCCTGGGCGACAACGTTGAGCGATTCCTGGTGGACGCAGATTCGGGTCTCATCACGACGGCTGTGGAATTGGATCGCGAGGAGGTGCAGGGATACCACCTGACGCTGGTGGCGCAGGATTCGAGCGTCACGGAGCCCCGCGCCTCTGCCGTCAACCTCACCGTCACTGTGCTGGACGAGAACGATAATGCGCCACACTTTTCCAGCGACCGCTACACTGTGCACGTACCCGATCGCACGCAGCCAGGTATGTTGTTCTGATTCCCTAATAAGTAACAAGTTATTTGGTAGATAGATAGATAGATATGTTCTTGAAAGGAAAGAATGGAAACATTAAAGGAATGCACCAAAAATTGGCTACATCATGTTATTAGAATGGAAGACCTTCGGATGCCAAAATAAGTGCTCGAATACAGACTAATAGGCTGTCAGGCACTTCCAACTGCTGGCTCTGTGACGTCACACGTCTCTGCTCTCATGCTCTTCGAGAAGAGAAGCATAAGCGAAAGAGCAAAGTAAAGGGAGTGGCAAAAGAAGGGATGGAAAGGTTTAAATAGTGAAGACACAACGTTACTCTCCCCTAACGTGCTCTGTCACATCTGCTTCGAAAGGGAAAACGCGCTCCAACGTCACAGACTGGCTAGTTGTAAATGACTGGACTAGGTAAAAGAAGCGAAACCGGACTAAAGCGGTGGAAATAGCAATTCAACCCTTCACCAGATCGGAACGATCTTTATAGATAAATGGACGAAGATAGACTAAGGAAACTGTGGAATGAACATTTCACGAGATGGGAACGAGCCTTATAGGTAAAAGGACGACGGTAGGCTAAGGAACCAATAGAAAGAACAGTTCAATCCTTCAAGAGATCGGAACGAGTTTTATAGATAAAAGGAGGAAGGTAGACTAAGGAAACAATGGAAAGAACAGTTCAAATCTTCACGAGATCGGAGCGCTTTATAGGTAAAAGGAGGAATATAGACCAGGCATGTCAATTGATGCCCACAGGAGCAAGCGCGCGCTTTAGACCCCAGGAGAGCCTGAGCGCTTTACAGCGGAAAAGAAAGAGACAGACGAAAGAGGTGGTATTTCCCGCTTGGTCGAGCTATATTCAGGGATGGCCAGCTCTCTATTATGTTATTAAGATTTAAAACACAAGTGCAATATTAAGAAATCAGTGTTAGTACTTTTGTTTTACAGACAATATAGATACTATTAAACAGAAAGAAGCCATATAAAACCGTATCCATGTTAATTTTTATATTTGCCTGAGAAGTATAAGTGTATTATAAGAATGTAAGTTTTAATTTTAATGCTCATTTTTCACAAGTTTAATTTTTTTATTCAAAAGAAATATTTTCTCAACTTTTCACGTAGAAAAGTGAAATTTTCAGGTATAGGCCTACTTATTTAGTAGCCTTACAGAATGTTTTCGTAAATCTAATATACTGTATATACGTATGACTGAAGATAGTGTATCGAAAATTTTGAAAATATTCGCATGGAAATTGTTTGTAAGTAAATGAATTAACAAAACAACTACTGTTACATCATAAGCAAAAGATACGTGCCCATGTGTTGTAAAAATGTCAGCTCTATAGCTTCAGCAGATTTCGAGAAAATAATTTAATATTTTGATGATAGGAAGTTGCTCACAATATCACCTTAAAAGCATAATGCGATAAGAGTTTTGTTACGTAATATTAGTTACACTTGAAATAGATACAGTACCTAGGTAACTTTGCTTTGTACTGTAATATTGTTTTGATTAGTTTATTGATTACTTTTGTAAGGCTAAAGATACCATGAATATAAATTCCAACTTATCATGTCATACTGAATCTCTTTCTTTGGAACATCACTTTCTTTATTAATGGTGTGTTTCATCCACTTAATACAGTGTAATATTATACTACTATGGAATTTAAGTGAATATTCTTCTTAACTCTCTATTATGTTATTAAGATTTAAAACACAAGTGCAATATTAAGAAATCAGTGTTAGTACTTTTGTTTTACAGACAATGTAGATAATATTAAACAGAAAGAAGCCATATAAAAATAACGACATAAAATTTCACGCTCCTCTTGAAGTTTGTGCACCACTGTTTTCTTAATCCAACAGGTTGCTTATTCATATACACAACCCTTCCTCTTTCCATACTTAGCGCTTGCTGCCCGCGCATGACGTCAAGGTCAGAAAAATGCGCTTGCTTTTACATCACTGATATAGACTAAGGAAACAATGGAAAGAACAGTTCAATACTTCACGAGATCGGAACGAGCTTTATAGGTAAAAGGAGGAAGGTAGACTAAGGAAACAATGGAAAGAACAGTTCAATTCTTCACGAGATCGGAACGAGCTTTATAGGTAAATGGAGGAAGATAGACTAAGAAAACAATGGAAAGAACAGTTCAAACCTTCACGAGATCGGAACGAACTTTACAGATAAAAGGAGGAAGCTAGACTAAGGAAATAATGGAAAGCACAAACTTTGGAAAGAACAGTTCAAACCTTCACGAGATCGGAAACAGTGTGTGTTCGATATAGACTAAGTGAACTGAAAATCAAGAACCGAGTGATAAAAGTGTCAATTTTGAATGAATTAGAGGAGTGTAATAGGAAGTTAAGTAAAACAATGAAGATAATGAAAATAGGTTAGTAGTATGGTGGGGGAGGCTAGCTAGGATAGCGAAGTATGTAGAAAATTAGTGAGATCTGAAAATGGAATGTACGCAAGAAACAGACATAATAAGAAACATATTGGACACTGGTGTAGTATGTTTTAGTAACAAGTATTAATAGAAACAGTGTGTGTTCGATATAAGTGAACTGAAAATCAAGAACAGAGTAGTAAAAGTGGCAATTTTGAATGAGCTAAATTAAGTTGTTAGGTTTTAAAGGTGGGAATACTGAGCAATTTAAATGGGGTCGAAAGTCAAATTATAAGAGCGTCTACAAAATGTATATCTATAATGAATGTAATTGTGACACCGGATACAAAATTGTGAGGTCCACGTTACATGGATGTAAATGTTGACATCAAATATATATGTCAATCATATTTTATGCTCACATTTCAATTATTGTGTTACCGTGCTTATGTTCCAAATCTGTAATAGATAATTTCGTATTTCACAATCACATTTCCATGGTTAATGTTATCAATCCTCTGTAACAGGTCAGTTCATATTTCATAATCATAATTCTATTCTTGTAACATTGTGTTCATGTTTCCGACTCTCTGTAACAGGTCAGTTCGTATTTCATAATCATAATTCCATTCTTGTAACACTGTGTTCATATTTCCGACTCTCTGTAACAGGTCAGTTCGTATTCGGAGCCAAAGCCGTAGATGCCGACGAGGGTGCCAACAGCCGCGTGGCCTTCTCTCTTGGCGGGGAGGACGCCTCTCTCTTCACCATTGACCGTGACACAGGAGTGGTGAAAGCAGCACGAGAGCTGTCGAGTGCAGGCGGACGGGAGAGAGAATTCCGAGTGCAGCTTCGAGCTCGAGACGGCGGCAGAGAAGCTAAGACGGCCACAGCCGATCTCACAATCCAGCTGCGTCCATCGGGACTCTTCCCCAGCCTCACCGCACCACGGGAAACCAAGTTCTCTCTCCCTGAAGACGTCGCGGCTGGCAAAGTCATCACTCAACTCAGCGCGACATCACCGAAACCTCGACCGACAGGGGAGATCCGCTTTGCTATCGCTGGGGGAAACGTAGGAGATGCGTTGAGGATAGATTCCTCCACTGGGGAGGTCCTGGTCGCTGGAGGTGGCCTGGACTTCGAAACAGCACCTCAGTACGTAGTCTGGGTTGAGGCTAGAGATTCAGACGTGCCACCTCTTCGTAGTGTCTTGAGACTTGTTGTCAATGTTACTGACGCCAACGATAACGCTCCTGTAATGGAAAATGCATTGTACAACGCTAGCATCATCGAGGAAGAGTCACCGCCACAGAAGGTCCTTCAAGTTCGAGCAACAGATGCAGATTCCGGAACAAACGGGCAGTTGACCTACCGCCTTGTCAACGACGAGGATGGAGCTTTTGAAATGGATTCCGAAACGGGTGAAATCTACACTAGTGTCCGCCTGGACAGAGAGAGCGTTGCTAGCTACCAGCTCACCGTCGAAGCTGTCGATCAAGGACGTCCTCAGTTGACGGGCAGTGCTACTGTGGTCGTCACGGTCCTAGACAAGAATGACAATCCTCCGAGATTCACAAGGCTGTTCAGCGTCAACGTAACTGAAAACGCAGAGCCAGGTTCGTTCGTGATCAAGGTTACTAGTTCAGACTTGGACGTTGGAGAAAATGCCAATGCGACCTACAGCTTCACGGAGAATCCTGGAGAGAAGTTTGCAATCGATGTCATAACTGGTAACGTCACAGTTGCTGGACCGTTGGATAGGGAAGCTCAGGATGAATATCTTCTGAAAGTGGCGGCCGTAGATGGTGCCTGGCGTGCAGAAACACCGCTCACAATCACCATACAGGATCAGAACGACAATGCTCCCGAATTCGAGCATTCTTACTACAGCTTTAACTTTCCAGAGCTTCAAAGGAGTGTTGTGTTCGTGGGACAGGTCTCAGCCGCTGACAGGGACAAGCAGGGTCCCAACTCAGTCATCTCATACTCTTTGCAACATCCGTCTGATCTGTTCACGGTGGATCCTGCCAGCGGAGAGCTTTTCTCCAAGAGGTCCTTGCGGTACAAGCACACAGCACTGGAGCCCTCTCCTGAGAATCAGTACGTGTTGACTGTGATGGCTACGGACAACGGGAAGCCACCGATGTCGTCGGAGTGCCTGGTCACTGTAAACGTCGTGGATGCCAACAACAACGCGCCACAGTTTGAGCAAGAGGAATACTTCACACCAGTTCCCGAGAATGCTCTTGCTGGACAACAGGTAATTTGTTATGAAGTTATGTCCTATATCCTTTAGATCAGTGCTAATGTTCGGACTTACAATGAGGTAATTCGAGCTTGATCTCTGACGTAATAGTGGAAAAGATAGTAGAATGAGGATTTTTTTCGAAAATAGCTTTGAATAACGAATCCTATTGCTAGGGAAGTTACTTTTGGTGACGAATACTACCTCCAGCAAATTAGACCTCGATAAGTGATCCAAAAGATAGATTTGTCTTTTCTTATTTTTTTCTGATAATGCTGCCGGTGTGTAGCTCCGTAGCTTTGTGTTTCAATATCTGAGACATGGCGAGAAATTATACGTATCTCACCAAATGTAACATTAATAGCTTCCTGAAGGTTGTGTGTAAGCTACGGCAAGTTTTGGTATTAAACTATCTAAACGGAATTTTTTTTTACTTGGTTACTTAACGACATTCTATCAAATACGGGGTTATTTAAGGTCATAGAAGGATGGTATTTGGCGAGGTGAGGCCAGCCTGACATTCGCCTTACGGTTGGGGAAATGTCTTAAAAACCAGTGGCGTAGCGTGGCTTCCGAAACAGGGGAAGCAATCAAGATTAATTTAGTAATAATAATTATTCCTAAAATTCATTAAAAATAAGGCCATAATTTTACGTGTATAATTAAGAATCATATAAAATAATATTAAATGGTTTGTTTAAAAGTTAGATACCTACCGGTACTTCTATTTTCAATTATTATGAAATAAATAGCCTATGCTTTACAGTATCCATCGAAACGTATAAATGATAATTATAATTTAAACGTTACAAATATGTATATGTAGCTAATTCCTTATTACATTACCTAAATGCAATATAATATCAATACAATTGTAATATTGTCATTATTTTTATGATACACATTCTTCATATTTCAATATCTTATTAATATTTTGATTAAATTTAGGAATATACAGTAATTTTAGTTTTCTAAATTAATATGAAATGTTTAAATGGCCATCTATTCGGGAAATACGTTTGTTACCATTTCTGTAATACTCCTCGTGACTCTTACTCCTTAGTGGGGATGCGCCGATGCAACCTGCAACAAATCGTTCTTCCTTAGTGTCAGCGGGCAGATGCAACCCGCTACAAATCATTATTGGAAAAATAAATGAACTTTGAATTTCATCATAATTAGGCCTTATATATTTTACATTTAAGATATTGCCAGTGGCTTCAGCAGCCACATTTCACGCAATTACAGGGACTCGACAGGAATTCTACGAGTCCCCTGCCTTCCTTTTTAATTCAAAGATTGTTATTCTCCTCCAAGATACTTAAAATACGTAAAATCAAATTTATATAATTAAATTTAGGTTAACTTCCTATATTTTAATTCTAACACTGTTGTCCTCTTCTAAACTACTTATAATGAAATCAAATTTACATAGGCTAAATTGATACATAAGTTAAGTTTTCAATATCTTGCTGTCCTCTTCTAATGTGCCTATTTAAAACCTATTTTGATATTTTAAAACATAAATTTATGTGCCTGTATATGATTTTTAGAGCTTAATATCCCAGGAATACTCATAAAAAAATGAGTAAAATCGTTTAAATAACTTTGGCGCTATGGGCTTCCATTGTCTTTTCCTCTTCCATAAATGAAATGCATATTAACAAGTTGCGAGGAAAGATGCAAAATTAAATAGGCAAAATATAATTTATGATGCCAACTAGCTTATACCATGTTCATGAGAAATCATAAACGTTTGCAGGAACGGCCGTCTGCAACGAAATTTCAAAAGGATAGCCTTGAGTTCGATTCTAGCTGGTTACATTGACTAACATATATAGGTTTCCAACTACCAAACAGAACGTTTCCGAAAATAAGTTCCTATATTAAAGTTGTTCATAAATTGTCTCCTCTATCATTCCTAAAAGTTTGTATCATAGTCACTGAATCACCCTGTATAGTGCACATGGAAAGTGATTAATATTTTGTTGACGATATAATACTGGAAATGTAACTGAGAGTTGTAGTTACTATTCATAGCGATAAATAAACACACATCCAATTTGATTTTCAACAATGCATTTTTGTTTATACATGCAGTTAAATTTAAGCAGTTTCATGGTATAATAAATTGATATCGGAATTACAATGTAATTATGCAGCTGCACACTTTCCTTGTACTCTCGCCGCGACCGCGACAATGTGACTTCCGACTTCCACAAGGTGTTCAAGAATAAACTTCAGGAAATTTTTTAAAAACAAATTTCACTGTAAAATGAAAATGGAAAAAGGAAAGAAAAAAGTGAAGAGAGAGACAGAGAGACAATGCCGCCCCCTGGAAATTGCCTAGGTCTAAATCCGGCACATGATGATGATGATGATGATGATGATGATGATGATGATGATGATGATGATGATGATGATGATGATGGCGGGGGCTGCAAATATTACCATATAAAATGTTCTATGACTTATTCATTCTATTCACTTATTCCTCCGTTGTTTCATTCTCCTCCCCTCATCTATTAATCAGATAGACTCGCCATTTTCATTCGCCATTGCTTGAGACAGTCAAAATTCTTGAATAAAAGGAGCTAAAATTCTTGGTTAAAAAGGAATAAAATTCTTAAGTGAAAACGAAAATTTCTTCAGAAAACCTGAAATTTTCACCCTATTTTATTAAAAATTATTATGTTGCTTAATATAATTGACAATAAATTATAATTATATATTCAAAGTTTTACGTTGACAACAATTCTAAGATATTTAACATTATTTAACATTCAAAGTTGTACGCAGACAACAGTTCTAGGTTTGTCATTGTAAGGTTTCTTCTTCTATTTGTTAGCACACACGAAAACTGTGAAAAAAAAAAACGTTCACAGTCAACATTAGAAACTGGAACTCATATAGCTTGGAGTGCTCCATCCACAAAATCACTGTAATCTTCACGTAACGACAGCAAACTTTCTCGCACTGAAAGTCCAAGACTATTTTTAACTATGTCCTTCAGTTCACTGTATGCATGTACTGCTACATCAGGTGATAAATTCTTTAAGGTTGGCGCCTGATCAAAGAGAGGTTTCAAACTGCTTTCAGTTGTATCAAACCGTTTACGAACCATTTCAACTCACACCATCTACCGCCAGAATTCCAAACCTTGTGCATTTTTCAAACAGAACTTCTAAAATTTCCAAATTTAGATAATGTATATATTAATTGCTGAAAAATTGCGTCTATTCACGAATAACGACAGAACATATGCTAAATTCGCGAGTCATAGAATTTTTGCGATTTTTTGCGAGTGTTTCGCGAGTTGAAAGGTGTAATTATATGATATTTTTTATGTGAACCATGTTTTAAACTATGTTTATTTGGATAATTTCAAGGAAAAATTGTTCCGGGGCCGGGTATCGATCCCGGGACCCTTCGCTTAGCGCGCGAACGCTCTTCCGACTGAGCTACCCCAGGAACTATACAAGACACCGTCACAATTTTTCCTTTGTATCCACACGACTCAAATGAGCTGACAAGACGCCAGAACTCAACTATGAGTGCACACAAATACTTGTGTGACTTAAATTGTGGCTTTCTGTTAACGTACCTCCAGTAATGAATGTATTATACAAATACAATTTTTCCTTGAAATTATTCAAACATGCTTTACAGGGAGCTACTACCTGAAAGCCAGATTTGTATGTTTATTTGGTTTTTAGATTTTTCGCGGTTTCGCGAGTCACGAATTTTGACTGCCTCGAGCCATTACACATTGTCGCCATGAAAGTTCAGTACTAGAAACAATAACATTGCAGCAAATGAGACATTATTCTGATGCTGGTACTTTAGCCATATAATTATTTATGATCTTTATAGATGATGCAAGATGGAATATTTTTGATAAACTGCATATCATTTGTAAAATACGTCTGTGTGTCATAAGAACCCATCCATGCTGTCTTTTTCTAGTAATACAACAGCGGCAGACTGACTCAGTAATAAACATCATGAGGAGTATCTGAATGCTTGAAAAGAATAGAAATTACATGGCAGGCAAAACACACTTGAGCGTACATCGTGACTAATCGTGTACACAAATGGGAAAATTTATCTAATGCTCGTGGCACCTACTTTTTATTGCATTCCGGGCTCAACTTTTATTGCAGACCGTACTTCAAGATGAAAAGATTGTCGGTTAAATGCTGCCACTGATATAAGCTTGATTTATTATAATTCTAATTAGCAATTATCATAACCAGCGTGATCCTAACTGGGATTCCAATGAACCGACTCTGTTCAGTCAGACTAGACTTTCATTGTTGTTTTATTTTTACCTAGTCATGCGCAGAAGAGGTGACCCTTGCACACGAAATATTAACAGTAATTATTTAACAAAGTCCTGTGATGGAACTCGACATCTTGCATGTATCATAAATTTGCATACCATTTACAACGTCAAGTCTTTGTAAATAGAATACGCTGTATATCACATCATGTGTTAGTTTAGTCAGGCTTCTGTGAAAATATTTGCATTGCTATTCGTAGTTGTTTCGTGTACAAATTCTTTGTCCATTATTAGAAGAGAAGAAAAAGTATATAAATAGAAAATTTTCTTAGTTTACTTTTCTTATTTATTTATGCATCCAAGAAACGTCTCGCACAAGTGTAGTAGATAAAGTTACATAATGAAACTTATTATTTAGTCTGGCATTACACTAAATATAAAGGGAAGGTATTTTGATGTCTATTTACAGACTTTCACAGCAACGTACATTTCCAGCATCCTTGACAGCAAATAATCATTTTTTGCATACCATCTATATACAGCGAATTCTACTAAATTATTGGACAAATTTTGTTTATATTCTGTATCTATGAACACAAAGTTAAATTACACGATTTTCCCGCCATTTTTCATTCCATAATTTTGGAATGAAATTATCCATATATATATATATATATAAAATTTGAACTGGTAATGGAAATTACGGGAAAACGGCTGAACGGATTTTAATAAATGATCCCTCATTTTGAAGCTTGGAACTCAAAGTTTTTCAGAAAAATAGTAGTTTTCAGTGAAATGTCAATTTTTCAACATAATTTTCCTAGTTTTCAAAATCCATCTGTCGTCAGTTTTGAGAACTAGCTAATTGCATTTCAGAATAAAACAAAACACACACTACAGTAAACAATATTACACGAAGGCCATGATCTGCAAGAATGCTGACATATTTAGAGCTCAAATTAAATTGATTATTAAAAACTTAACTTACTAAAAATAATTTACAGGTTCGATTCTGTGGTGTGTAATTTTCTGGGTATAGCTGTGTATTGGATATTAAAAGCTACAAAACTTGAGGTGGTTTGATGACATTACCATTAGAAATGAAATATTATTGCAGTTAATGCCATGATGTGACTATTTTTCATTAATTATACATATTAATGCTATATTGATGATATGAAAGTGAAACGTTTTGGGGTTATAAGTAGATGTAGAGAATAACTTAAATTAGATTTGGATTTCTATATTTTACTGACTGGCGGCTATATAGTATATATAGTACCTATACCAGTATGTTACTGAAAGCTATAAAACTTACGTAAGATAAAAATATTATTAAAAATCAAATATTTTTATAGTTATTAATCAAGTGAGGTTGGGTCATTTTCATATATTTAATGGCGGTGTGGTGTAGATATTTATATGTGTGGTTCTCTTCAGTATTGGCTCGAGAGAGAGTATCTTTCATTATTATGGAAGCAAATAACTTTCAGAATGTCTGGTATTCTTCATTGAAAATAAATCTGAAAAATGTTTATTTGAACGTCTAATGAACTTAGTTTGCAGCATTTGCTGCACAAGCCACTAGTATGCTATATAATTATGTACACAGGGTGATTCAAGAACTCCACAACAAACTCTGGGGATCGATAGATCTTGCAATGAGGATCATTTTTCATAAAACGACCCATGTTCTCCGATGCCTCGTGTAGGAGCTACGCGGCATCGAAAAAAAAAAAAGACAGGTCTTAGTGACATTTACAGTTAATTATGAAATGAATTATTCATCTATTTCTTCAAGTACCCTTGCGGACAAGTTACAAGTGTCCTGTCATTTTGCTGCCCCCTTTGCATGGAGCGCTCTTCGGAACACGCTTTCGCTGCTCACTATATGAGGGGACATGTGATTCCACATAACGTCCAAACACACTTCAACCTGGAATTCAGAAGATTACACATACGATTCAATCTCCAAATGCATTATGTTGAAGTATTAGCCATATTAAGCAATGGATTCAATGCCTTTTCTGGTAAAGTCTCCACATAATCAGTTTGATCATCTTTCTTTCAGATAATTCGAGTGACAGCGAAGGACGATGCGGACTTTGGAGTGAATGCAGAGGTGGAATACGTGAAGATCGGAGGCAACGGTTCGGAACTGTTCGAGGTGGGGAAGACGACGGGATGGATATCGGTGTCGGGTATCTCCCTCGCAGGCAGGTTGTTGGAGTCCTACAGTCTCGTGGTGAGGGCGGTAGACAAGGGTGTTCCGCCCCAGAGTGACCAGACAGTCGTCACCCTCGTGGTCACAGGAGAGAACCGATACAGTCCGGTGTTCACTGCCCTTAGCTACCAGGTTAGTGGAAACAAATTATTTAATTAGTTAAAACAGTTTTACAGCATTTCAAGCTATGTTCCGTGTATCGCCGATTGTGTATTGTCCTCAGAACTTCATTTCAGGAATTAAAAATGCTACTTTACAAAATACAGTGCATTTATTTTGTATGGGCTCGCTAGTATACGGAATACGGAGGCGGAAATTAAGTAAGTACAAGCCACGTAGACAGACAGCGATAAGGCGGCATGAAGCATGTGTCAGTTGCTTTGAGAGACGTTTGCAGCGCGGTTTCAGCTCTCTTTTCGTGACTACTGATTGTGTCATGGTTCTAAAATTTACTACCGAACAACTTGTAACTTTTCAAAAAATGAATCGCCTACTCAGTACCGTAGAGATTTCAGGAATGATTTTCTGACATTGATCCACCTAATAAGAGAACAGTTTAAAAATAGTAAACAAATTCAAAACTACGCGATAAGTATTTGACAAGAAATCAAATCGAAAACGTCACAAAACAACATTCGAAAAGAAATAGCCAACATTTCGAAAGCAGAGTTGTAACGTGTGAATCAAAATGTGTTTACAAGCTACAACGCTTGTATCGTAGCAATGGGAAATATTTTCAACATAGTCTTTGAAAACGTAAGCTTTTCTTACATTTTAAAATAGCAAAAAAAAAAAACTGTTCGTTGCACGGTTTATCTTGCGTGGTCTTGACTCACAACTGACAGCTCTTCAGGCCACATGTCGGCAACTGTGCTGTTCAGTGCCGCACATCCTGAGCTTCCGCGAGCGAGCCCTAGCAAAATAAATTCACTGTATAATTTCGTAAGATACTCAGTTTCATTCATTCGTTCATCCACTCATTAATTTATGTCAGAATTTCCTAAGAGCCTTCTACCGATCTCACAGATATCTATGTAATGCTCGAGGTTGCGGGTTCGATCCCGGCCGAGGTCGATGGTATTTAAATGTGTTTAAATGCGACAGGCTCATGTCAGTAGATTTACTGACATGTAAAAGAACTCCTGCGGGACAAAATTCCGGCACACTGGCGATGCTGATATAACTTCTGCAGTTGCGAGCGTCATTAAATAAATCATAATTTAAATTTTTCTATCTGTCTGTCTGTCCATCCGTCCGTCCGTCTATATATCTATCTATCTATCTATCTATCTATCTATCTATCTATCTATCTATCTATCTATCTATCTATCTATCTATCTATCTATCTATCTATCTATCTATCTATCTACTGTATCTATCTAGTTTATCTATCTATCTATCTATCTATCTATCTATCTATCTATCTATCTATCTATCTATCTATCTATCTATCTATCTATCTATCCGAATATTTGTCTGTCTAGCTTTTTTTTTCTTTTTTCCTTAATTTCATATCCTCTTTCATGATTTTTTTTCATTTTAATATTTTTTTACCAATACTGGGTCGTGTTGTAAGTCCACAACTGGACTCTGGAAAAAAATCATTACACAAGATGTGGTACAACTTCGTGATTTGGAGTCGGCACATTAGTGGGCATCCAAATATGATAACAAGAGGCCTATCTTTCTCTTAATCTTTTTTCGCTGGCTTTATCTTCTTCGCCATTGCCATGTCATTACCGAACTGCTAGAGCTTCACGGGGAGTAATATTTGGTGGACAAAGACGGCGTCCTTCTGTTTTCCCTATCATAATAGTAATTTCTTCCCGTAGTAGTCATTGGTGCAAAGTAGTCTACCGCGAGCAATATCTAATATAGTAAAGTGATCCATAGATTGGCGCGTAACCCTGAAGGACGACACTTAGCAAGAAAATGTTAATCATAGTTATTAATTGTTATTCACTAATGCACTAATATACACTGTGTCTTATTTCCTGCTATAGAATATGGCAGCAATTATCGTAAATCTTACAGCAGGTAACAATAAGAAAAAATTGTTTAATTATTTAAGGTATGATACTCATTTACTTGACGTTAATGACATTAAAATCTTCATTACGTGTTTTTTACCTGTCAGATTCCAGATACTGAAAATAAAATAGAGGTAATTCATTATAACTTAATTGCACATGTAACATTTGCTTCTCGAATGAAGATTCGTCGGAATCAATCTGTGGATCAACTAACCGCGAGTTTCTGTAATTCTCCAGATGCCATATGTCGTAAATCTGATGCATCGCCGTTTTGTTTTATTGCCTGTTTTTAACACTTTTCTGCAGCATACACCTCTAAGTGATGTCACAATCCCATGCGTTTTCTATTCATTATGACTATCACATAAAACGTAAACTATAAATCATTGGGTACATACCATCGTTCACGCTTCTATCGGCTCGTACAGTAATGTGTCCAAATGTACGACAGATTCTTGATATCTCTATTTTTAAGCTTGCATTAACGTTACTGTATAGGACAATGTTGCCCAAACTTCTGATCCTCGAATACTTTTTATTTTGATGAATCTGTATGATACATATATAGCATAAAGGTTGGTAATATTGTGATACCAATAATATTATGATAGTATTTTTTGAGCATTTTTTACAATTTTACTGAGCGAGAGAAGAACCGGTTTTGTGCAGAAACTTGTCCACGAACATTCTCTTAATACGTTGAAGCAAAAAACCGATCTTCCTCTCGCTCAGTAAAATTGTAAAAAAAATTCTGAAAAAGAACTATTATAATATTACTAGTATCACAATATTACCAACCTTCACCCCACATTGTTAACTAAAAAGTAATTGTAAAAATACAAAAATTAAATACTGTATTGAATTGTATTTCTTATTATCGGAAGTGGTAGTTTAAAGTTGGATTCTTCTTTGAGACCAAATAAGTGAAAATCCTATCTTACATAAAATAGATTGTTAATTTGGGGGGAGCACTCTGCTACTAGACAACACCAAAAGTTACTGAAAGAACAAAAATCGAGTCAAACGTTTATAATTATTTACATTATATTGACTGATTCGAGCAGTTCATACCCAAACTATTTCATCAGGAAAATGCAGTTCTGCAAATTGCCTAAGTGGTTAAGATGATGTTTGAAACTTCTTTGTAGACTGGAGATTTTATTTATATCAGTCGAAAATATTCGCAGGTTAGAGAAGCTGTCAGTCGCTCTGTTATGCGAAACATTTCCAGAATGTTAACGAAATGTTGTGGAACATATTGAAATTAGTCACAGTCTTCAGAGGCGGATTAATTTCATTTAAGTCCTTGAGTCACAAGGAATCTGATGGGGAGGGAAAAAATTAAGTTCTCGATTTTGATAGTGCAAAAATTAGATTTAGAATTTTGACGAAAATACACACTTTCATCATTCAAGATAATGAAATACTCTGGTAGTATTGATTGTATTTTCCATCTATTTGTATATAGCGAATTTTCCTACGTTATAAATAAATTAATAAATAAATTTAGCCTGCTAGATCCTGTAAGGGCAAGGGCCTCCTGATTGACAGGGCTTGGCTCAGTAGACTTCACTCATTAGGTGAGCTGGTCCTAAGGAGTGATATCAGCGAACTTGGCTGCACTACTTCGTTTCTATGTACACTAACACTATATGCACTTGTAAGATTCGCACCACACTGCACACTGAGGACGGTGGCTTCTAGATTTCTCCATAGGCTAGCTGTCTGTCTCTTGTACTGCTCATCCATTGTGCTCCTGCCTTCTTCTTGAAGAATTCGGCCCATCTAGTCGTCTGGCGTCTCACTCTTCTTCTGCCGATCCTGGGATCCCACAATGTCAATCGCACAGACGTCTGTGCATCGTCTGTGGTCCATCCTTACCACGTGCCCTCCCCATTTCCACTTTAGGCTTTCGGCGGTGTTTAGGACGTCTTTCATGCCGGTACGATTGCGTAGCTCCTCGTTCCTTACTTTCTTCCTCAGAGATAGTTGCAGGATTTTTCTTTCCATACTGCGTTGGCAGGTTTGAAGCGTACGCCTATGTTTTGATGTTAGGGACCAGGTTTGGCATCCATACTGTAGGACTGGTAATACACATTTTTATACACTTTTTTTGCGGATTTTGTCCATGTTCAGTGCTCATGTCTCAGTTTATTAAAAAATTATGCACATAATATGTAGTAATTTAATGAAATATATTAATAGGTATTTATTTGAAGTCAAAATCACATCATGGTGATTTACTCCAAACCAACAGATATGATTTTCTTCGTAAGTTTTTGTTACGCAGAATAAACTGTCAAAAGAAATGGTAAGCTATAGTTCGTTTCGAATAAGGAATGATTTTGTAAGGGACGATATTTCATACTGAGTTATATATAATGCTCATAGTCCCGCGCCGTGGAGTAGTGGTCTAAGCATCCTGCCTAGGATGAGCGTTACGAAATGCGCGCTGGTTCGAGTCCTCATGGGGGAAGAAATTTTCTCATGAAATTTCGGCCAATGTATGGGACCGGTGCCCACCCAGCATCGTGATGCACTTGGTAGCGAAATCCGGTTGCGAAAGCCAGCTATAACGGCTGGGGGGATCATCGTGCTAACTACACGATACGTCCATTCTGGTTGGATGATCGTCCACTTCTGCTTCGTCATGTGGGCGTGAGGCCAGAAGCCGGCTAGTCTGTCTAGGCCCCTCACGGGCTGTAGCACCACGGATTATTATTATTATTATTATTATTATTATTATTATTATTATTATTATTATTATTATACTTCTCATTGCTGTTTCAATCATAGTTTGTATCTCCTCTGATATAGAAGCCTGAGCAGGTAGACAGAACACATGTATATAAGTGAGAAAATATGTTATAGTTAAGGTCTCACCTTCAATACATTGGTTGAAATATTAAATATTTCGGTATTTAATTTTTCTTTATATCCCCAAAATTAACATGTTATATAAATTAATCCTTTGACTATTACCGACGTATGTAAATCAATAATGATATGATATTTATTATTTATAGTTCACAGAAAATGAAATACATACATATAATCGTTTAAAACTTACATATACACACACTTTATAATTTTACACATAGATATATAATTTTTAATACAATTTCTAAAATTAAATATTTAATATAAGATGTTTTATCTTGCACATGCGTCTAGTTTTAGTGGAAGACTCAACTCACTTTAGTATGTTGTTACAATTGAAGACATTATTACAAAAACAACCCTTGTTAAAATTGCTATTTTTCAGGAGAACAATAAAAATAAATAGAACAACACATGTCAGCTGTTTCTGTACAACTGGTGTTTATCCTTGTGACTATTGCAACTGGCATGAGTCGTTTCTGGAGTCTATAAACATTTTAAATAGTAGCAAATGCGTCCTTAACTCAATTTCATTAAAAATGATTAGGACTGTTTTTGTAATAATGTCTTCAATTAGTATTTGTTCACTTGCCTAAGTTGTACTTCACGTTTAAGTCTGCAATGTGCAGCTAGTATATGTAAATCTTCAATTATTCTAGTATCTTTCATTCATCTTTCGCAACAGAAATATTTACACAGTTCATATAAACTCTCTTTGGTTGGCAAGCCTTCATTTCTTAATTTAATTTCATAGTATTCTTTATGCTCGACCATGCCGAAATGTAGTAATTATACACCTGGTAGCAGCCCTTTAATGGACCTCATTAAAGTACACCTATTCATTAAAGTTCAGGTGTTCCACCAATCAGAAAACACCATTGTAGCAATATGAAAGCGCAAGTATCCATTATTCTCGGATATGCAATCGAAAGACAACTAGCGAAACGTCACGGAGGCTGAAAATCCAATACTGTCTCAGAAGGTTATGTTCTGTTACTATAATAATTAGCGTTAATTGTAAATAATATTCAAATAAATTCAATTTGTCATCTCGTTTTTCAATGTCTAAATCAATTTCAAGGTTATATTAAGATTAATCTTTATTTTACTCTCTAGATTATATCAAGGTCAATGACATTTGTTGCTCGGAAAAAATCAATACTTTCGCGTCTGCGCACATCTCACAATTTACGAGATATTGCACAAGGTCACTTCCGCTCCCTAGTCAGATAAAAATAACATGAATCCTTTGAATAATTTCAAGCTAGAAATATGGTCGAGCATAAAAAGTCGTATGAAACTTGCCTATAATGGTAATTACTGTAAGACGCTCGTATAAAAATTATGAAACTCGCTTGCGCTCGTTTCATAAACATACTCGCGTCTTAATTACTACCATTATAGGCTCGTTGCATAATGTACTATTTGACATTACTTCAAAACTATTAAATTTAGAAATAAAAAAGATAGCTAAGTAGTTTCTACCAAGTCAAAAATGTTATTATCGGTGAGTCTTGAAAATGCATACCTGCCAAAATTGAATTTATATAAATCAGTAAAGAAAACTGTTATAACTGTTGCTTGATCATTATAGAATATTCAACATCTTCAGTTAATAATATTCAGAATCATGTATGTAGTTTTCTTCAAGACAGTTTTTAACTGTATACTTTTGTTTCTCCAGGTAATCGTTCCAGAGAACGAGCCGTTGGGCGCTACTATCGTAACAATGACAGCTGCAGATGGTGACGAGGGCCCTAATGGCATTGTACGATATTCTATATCGAGTGGCAACGAGCGAGAAGAGTTCCGTGTGGAACCTGCGACCGGAGCTATCACGATCCACCAACCTCTGGACTACGACACGGTGCCCGAATATCGCCTCAACATCACAGCATCGGACCTTGGGTTTGAGCCCCGGCAAGCCACCGCCATGCTCACAGTCACCCTCACAGACATCAACGACAATGCTCCCGTCTTCAATCAGACGTCGTATGAAGCCTTCCTGCCAGAGAACTCACCGCCACACTCAACAGTGTACCGAGTGCAAGCCCATGATGTGGATTCAGCCAAGAACGCAATCATCCAGTACTCTATAGTCGGCGGAAGCGGCAAAGACGTCTTCAGCATTGAATCCAAAACAGGAGTCATTTACTCCAAAACGAGTTTTGACTACGAGGAACAGAATATGTACGTTCTTGACATCCTTGCCGCTAATCCAGATTCGCCGATGTACGGTTCAACCAAAGTCGTAATTCACATAACAGGAAAGAATGAATTCTACCCAAGATTCATGCAACCTGTGTTCCATTTCGACGTCTCTGAATCTGCAGAAGTTGGTACAAGTGTCGGCATGATTCAGGCTACAGATCAGGACGCCGGAGATGATGGTGTTGTGTTTTATCTGTTCGTTGGATCGAGTAACGATCGTGGTTTTAGTATTGGTTCAGAGTCAGGTGTGATTAAAGTGTCCAGAAGGCTAGACAGAGAGACGCAGAACCGTGTCGTGCTAACCGTCATGGCAAAGAATGCGGGCGGAATCAGAGGCAACGATACTGATGAAGCCCAGGTGATAGTATCCATCCAGGACGGTAACGATCCGCCAGAATTCTTGCAGCCTTTGTATGATGCGATGGTATCTGAAGGAGCCTCACCTGGCACGAAAGTCGTCACCGTCAAGGCAGTTGACAAGGATGTCAGACCGCAGAACAATCAGTTCTCGTACTCCATCATTGGCGGGAACCAAGGACACGTATTCAAAGTAGATCCTGCAACCGGGGACGTGGAGACTACATCGCGACTAGATAGAGAGACTGTTCCGGCATACACACTGACTCTCGGAGCGATTGACACTGGTTCGCCGCCTCAGACAGGGACCACGACCGTCAGGATTGCTGTACAGGATGTCAATGATAACGGTCCGGTGTTTGATCCTCCGGAAGTGATCGGCTACGTGACGGAGAACGAGCCTCCTAATACAAGCGTGATGACTCTGACGGCGACGGATCCAGATCTCCCACCAAACGGTGCGCCCTTCACGTACCGGCTTGTCGGCGGGCGGCAAAAGGATCTGGTGACGGTGGAGAGGCATAGTGGCGTTGTCAAGACGACGAGGAGCATCGATCGTGAGACGACGCCCAGGCTCGACATTCTGGTGAGTGTACAAACCGGTTCTCTAATCTTTTTATTGCTGAAAGTACTCATATTCGCTTCTGAATCTTACTACATCTGCTGATGTTTGTTTCTAATAAGAATTAAGATTATGATTCTCATACAAAAAAGAAATGTGAGGAGGAACTGCCTGCTCGCGATATTTATGTCTGTTGTTATTTTAAAGAACTTCAAATCTTCTAGAAGTGTCCGACGATTACGAAATGATTTGCGGTCGTTAATTATCATACCCGTCAAAAGTGAATTCCTCCCCTAGGCTTAATTTATGGAAATTAATGTCCCGTATGAATAACTAAGCAGAATTTAGACATATTTGGATACAATCCTTCATCAGAAATGTACATTCCTTAGCGACTCAAGTTGTAGACGTGGTGCTCATGAGAATTTAGTTGACGTCTTCTAATCAGCCAGAACGGGATTCGATTCCAAGCATATTCTCTCATATTTGTAGCGGTGAGAAGATATAGAAAGGAGAGGAAATTATAGAAGAATGAGAGGAGAAAATACATGACCAATTATGGCACGATGAGAGAGGAGAGCGATGGAGAGGGAAAGAAAGAAAATTAGACGTTAGGGTAGTATGAGTGTCAAAGGGTAGATAAGAAAGGATACGAGTTTAACTAAAAAGAAGAAGAAATAACAGGATATAAACGGAAAGGATAGGAGAGAATGAAGAAATAAGGACCAAAGAGGAACGGAGAGGGCAGAAAAGGAGACGAAGAAGAAAGGAAATGGGAAAGTAAAAGAATAGCGTAGAGAGATGAAGAGGAGAGGAAAGTAGGTAGATGCAGATGGGATGACGAAACATCTATGGGATGGGATGGAACGAAATGATATGAGATTAATGAGTGGGGGCATAGGCGGAGTTACGGGGAGGCATGGGAGGCACTGCCTCCCCCCAAACTTGTCTGAATTTTTTTTCTACTAACGTTAGAAAATATTGAATTCAAAAGATATTTTTTACTTTTGTTTAGGATTAAGTTTCTGTTCTTAAATTGATGAATTAATGTCTTCAGATCACGTGTCTGGACTATAATCTTTATTTTAAATTTCTGAATGTATAAGAATATCTGTACCTCATTTGAGGAATGGAAGCACTGTAATGTTTCTTTTGTAACAGCCTGTACAAGTCTGCAGGTGTTCAGGCCGCCACTTGGAGAAATATGAATAACATACTGCATAGCAATCCAGAAAAAGAAAAGTCATCCCGGTATAATGTATAAACTTAAAGACGAGACAAAATAAAATAATTAGAGTTTGCATTTCATAATTATGATATCTTCAGGAAGGTAACATTTATATAAAAAAGTTTCTGTTGGCACTGTTATGTGGTTTTATTGATGTATGCATGTGTTTCTGTACGAGAGAGAAAAAGAGGGAGATTGTTTTAAGTTATGCCCTATTATAATTTGTAGTAAACCTACAGTTCAAGCTTTATACCCCACTTGGTCCGAAACATCGTGAATGTGGATGTAACACTGTAAGAAACATGCCCTTGAAAATACCTTTATTAAATAATCATATTCCGATATACTGTACCACGGTCAAGCTATAACGGGGGAGGAGGTAAATGATGTTCCCCATAACCTCGTTATATGGGGATTCTATGGTTTTGCTTTGCCCCCTCTCAAGGAAGTGGGTCTCTCTCTGCCTATGAGTGGCAGAATGTTATAAGTAGGCTTCGTATTCCAGCTACCTAAAGGCTGAAGTTAAAGACACATTGGGTATATAGTACGCCGAACACAAGTAATGCAACGGATAAAAATAGAAACAAACAGGTCGTCGCTGCGTGTTCGTGGCGTACAGTCAACTCCCGACATTCCGAGGCTATACTAGTAAACATATGCTTGAGCTGTGATGTTAATGTTCGTTGTGGTCTTTGCAGTGAATAGGCCTAATAACGTACATTCGTAAGTTACGGAACTTGAACATATGCGGATATCACTTGAAATTATTTTATATTGCAAGAAATTCTTTGAATAGCACATGACGATATTGTGCATGATGTAGTACAAGATATTTGTATTGTCTGATATTTTTTCATGTTTCATTAGGGTATTACATGTCGCACATCACTGAAAACCCAGTAATTTTCTATGTACTTTTCTAGAAATTCCCTAAAATGTAGATTATTTAATTTCTTAATTTGGATGTTCGTACTGAACATCATGCTAGGCTACAAAAATCCAGGCTAAACGTCGAGTTAATACCTTCATAATTTTCATATTGTGATGGTACTGTTCTTTTGGATTACGTTGAATACACTTTCTGTGCCTTTTGGTATTTCATTGTCTTTCATTGCACTGTTTTTGTCACTTTTACGTTTATTTTACGCAATTTATATGTAATGTTGTCTATATTGACAGTGAAAATATTAGTTCAAATATCCTCAGCTATTTCCTGCAATATTACACGCTTTGAGCGTCTTACCTATGACATTTTACCTCTGCAATGAACCGTCAATCAGTCACAAATATGTAGTTATTTAAATAATACGACTAGTAAGAGCAGTGATCGACAAGATTACTCACTATGGCTGCGTCCCGGTTTTGACTTTCTAGAGGAAGAGAGCAGAGGATGCGTAGTTATTTTGTAGACGAACGTACCTGTATCTGCGCTGTGACGTCACATATACTTTGAATCAGGCAACTTCATTCTGATGAAAGAGTAATGGAACGGAGAAAAATTCTCTCCGACGCCGGGATTTGAACCCGGGTTTTCAGCTCTACGTGCTGACGCTTTATCCACTAAGCCACGCCGGATTCCACCCCGGCGTCGGAAGAATCGTCTCAGTTTTAAGTTCCAACTCTTGGGTTCCCTCTAGTGGCCGCCCTCTGCACTACGTTATAGATATCTATGAACCTAGGGCCGAAGTCCACACATGTGCTGAGGTGCACTCGTAATGAGTGACTAGTTGGCCGGGATCCGACGGAATAAGCGCCGTCTTAAATTACGAAGTGATTTACGCATATCATATATATTATTATAATGTACCGAAGTACATATGATATTTCCATGCAGATATTCTGCGTCATCATACGATGAAAGAGTAATGGAACGGAGAAAAATTCTCTCCGGCGCTGGGATTTGAACCCGGGTTTCCGTCGGATCCCGGCCAACTAGTCACTCATTACGAGTGCACCTCAGCACATGTGTGGACTTCGGTCCTAGGTTCATAGATATCTATGACGTAGTGTAGAGGGCGGCCACTAGAGGGAACCCAAGAGTTGGAACTTAAAACTGAGACGATTCTTCCGACGCCGGGGTGGAATCCGGTGTGGCTTAGTGGATAAAGCGTCAGCACGTAGAGCTGAAAACCCGGGTTCAAATCCCGGCGCCGGAGAGAATTTTTCTCCGTTCCATTACTCTTTCATCGTATGATGACGCAGAATATCTGCATGGAAATATCATTTGTACTTCGGTACATTATAATAACTTCATTCTGGTTTATAGGTAGCTGGAATACGAAGCCTAGTTATAAGAGAGAGAAGAGTGGTGAGTGTCGCTGGAAGAAATATGAAAAAGGTAGAGAGAAGAGAAAAAGAAAACGACAGGGGAGATACGGGGAAAAAAGAGAACAGGAGAGAAAAATAAAGGGAAAACGAAAACGTATATTAAATGTAGAAGTAAAAGGCGACAAATAGGCATGCATTTAGTCAGTCTGTAGATACGTATGCGAATAAACGAGTGGCCCTGGTCTTGATAACCCTTGACAAAGGGAACAAGTCTTTACTTTCAACGTCCTAAAACTTGTGTAGAAATCCAGGAGTAATGATAATTGTTTTCTTGTGACGACAGGTTGAGGTGGAGGACAGCGGGGAACCTCGGATGAAGTCGCAGCATCCCGTCACCATCTTGGTACTGGACCAGAACGACAGTCCTTCAACTCCACGCGCCGTCCACGTGTTGGTGCACGCGTTCAACGATGCTTTTCCTGTTGGGAAGATCGCCGACGTGCATCCCAATGACGCTGATACGTCGGGCGAGTACCACTGCAAGATCTTGTCCAGCGCTCCGCCCACTCGCGGCATCCTGACCATCCCCAGCGGTTGCGATCTCCACACCTCCAAGGTGACGCCAGGCTCTGGATACTCTCTCAGCATATCCGGGAACGACGGTCGACATCCGGACGTCATCTCGACTGTCACAGTCGAATTCGTCTCCTTCGACAACTCTACTGTGGAGAACAGCGTCACCCTCAGGCTTGAGAATATGACGGCATCGAAATTTCTCACCCACTTCTACAAAGGTTTGCTAGACGTTCTCAAGTCCACCTTCGGCGCAGGCGATATTGTATACATGTACAGTCTTCACGAGGCAGACGGAGGTCTGGAATTATCAGTAGCTGCAAGAAGTCCTAAAGGATACCGCGGAAAATCCCAGATGCTCGAGATGCTGGGCAGGAAACGAGCTACGATTCAACAGCTCCTTCAGTCTGCCGCCATCATCGTGGGTTACACTCCGTGCCAGAGACCGACATGTGAGAACGGCGGGCAATGCAGTGATGGAATAAGAGTTCACGGCGAAACAAGAATCACCGATAGTCAGACAGTCGTCTTTACCTCGCCACTTGTCAGCCATGATTTCACATGCCGGTGTACCGACGGTTTTACAGGGAAGCGGTGTGACAGGAGACAAGATCCTTGCTCACCCAATCCTTGCCAAGCTGGTGGAACTTGCAGACGTCAGGGTTTCGACTTCCAATGCGTGTGCCCACCTCTGCGTGAAGGCAAACTCTGTGAGCTTGAGAGGGGCGATGTCTGTGATGGTAATCCTTGTCTTAACGGTGGATCCTGTAGAGAGAGTCCGGATGGCTCCAGTTTCTTCTGCCTCTGCAGACCTGGTTATCGTGGCAACCAGTGTGAGGCAGCGGCGGATTCCTGCAGACCGAATCCTTGTCTCTACGGTGGTTTATGTATCAGCTTGAAGCCTGGTTACCGGTGTAGCTGTCCAGAAGCGAGGTACGGCCGTCATTGTGAGAGAGCGACGTTTGGCTTCAACGAGCTCTCCTTCATGACTTTTCCGCCTCTGGACGCTGGCACCAACGATATCTCAGTGGTATTTGCGACGACGAAGCCAGACGCGTTACTGGTGTATAATTTCGGTGCACAGACTGGAGGAAGATCTGACTTCGTGGCTCTGGAGTTGGTGGCGGGGCGCGCTGTGTTTTCGTATGGCGGAGCACGAACAGCAATTACGTCCGTGATGGTAAATGGCGGCTCTCTGGCTGATGGGGAGTGGCATAAAGTGACCGCCACCAGAAACGGTCGTGTTGTGTCCCTCAGCATCGCGGCGTGTACCGAGCATGGGGATGTCTGCAAGGAGTGTCGACCTGGAGACGCCACTTGCTACGCCGACGACATCGGACCTGCTGGGTGAGTCATATATTTCTGACTGTTGCAACAATTAACGAATAGGTGCATCATTATCGAAGCTTTTCCTTTCCACACCGGAGATCCGGTTTCATATCCTGGCAAGTCCAAGTGAAATTATATCGTGCATCAAAACCAAACTGTTATTGGCTGTTTGTTGATATATTTTCTCTGTTAATGTTTATACAGAATATGAAGAATCGGCACACAAAATCTCCAACTCCGAGATTTGTATAAATTTCAGTATGCATTAATCAATTTATATGCAGCCTAATAGTCGGTTATTTAAGGACGTTGCATCAACTACTAGGTTATTTAGCGTCGATTGAATTAGTGTTAGCGAGATGAGTCCGAGGGTTCGCCATGAGATTATCTGAGATCCGCTTTACATTTAGGAAAATCTCGGAAAAACCTAACCAGGCAATTATCCTAAGCGGGGATCGAATCCACGTCTAAGCTACGACGATGACCAAATTATTTAATTTAAATATATTTTGAGGAAACTACGCTTTGGTGTTATCGGTAAATTTGCTCAAGTTCGTGGCCAAATTATCGAATTGAAACATATGTTGAGGAAACTACACTTTGGCGTTATCGGTAAATAGGCTCAAGTTCGTGGCAAAGTTATCGAATTGAAACATATGTTGAGGAAACTACGCTTTGGCGTTATCGGTAAATAGGCTCAAGTTCGTGGCAAAGTTATCGAATTGAAACATATGTTGAGGAAACTACGCTTTGGCGTTATCGGTAAATAGGCTCAAATTCGTGGCCAAGTTATCGAATTGAAACATGTTGAGGAAACTACGCTTTGGCGTTATCGGTAAGTAGGCTCAAGTTCGTGGCCAAGTTATCGAATTGAAACATGTTGAGGAAACTACGCTTTGGGGTTGTCGGTAAATAGACTCAAGTTCATGGCCAAGTTATCGAATTGAAACATATGTTGAGGAAACTACGCTTTAGTGTTATCGGTAAATAGACTCAAGCTCGTAGCCAAATTATTGGATTGAAACATTTTGAGGAAACTTGGAGTTGTATATTACAAAAATTAAAATTTCTCTAGGTCGTATTTAGTGTGCAATAAGTGCTTTACTTCGGTTTAACGTGCCACGAATAATATACTTGCTTCGATTTTCTTATTCCATCATCATTTCGGAAAATTTCTTTCAACTTTCATTTAATAAGGAATCTATCGCGGTTAGATACGTATTTCACTTCTCTGAAAATAAGACCAAAACTATATAGCCTATATCTTGATAATGAGAAATGAAAATACGATAAAATGAGACCGTGAAAGGCATAAATTTGATTAAATCTGTAAGTCACTTTGTAAATTAGTTCTGAATAATAAAAAAAACAAAGTCAGCATAATACATCAAGAATATAAATTGGTAGAAACTTAGTTTCAGAAAGTTATTTACGCGTGTTTTGTGTAGCAACAATATTATCAAGGAAACAAACCGAGAAAAAATATCTCCCTTTGAATGTGGTTTTGACCCTAAATCAAGAGCTCGACTACCATTCTCGTTACGATTTTTCTTAATTGCACTAATCTTCTTAATTTTCGACGTAGAAATTGCACTACTATTACCAATAACAATAATTATTACATATACATCAAGAATTATAATACGGTCTGAAGTAATAAAGTACACCAGTGAACCCCTCATTTGTGCTAACCACACGTTATTTCCTTACTAGTTTGATGATCGTTCACCTCTGCTGAGGCATATGGACGTTAGGTCAGTAGTCGGCTGGTAGGCTTTGTCATTTGCGCAATGGATTTTTTTAGCGTTCCCGAAATATTAAGACAATGTATTTTGCTTAAAATTCAAGTGATAGGTAACCATTTGATCTATATGTATACCTGTATTATATGTAACCAAGTTTCTTGCAATTACAAGAAAAACGTAATATTTACTCTAATAGTTTCGCAATTCTGTGTTGATTATTATAAGATTGCATACTAAACATAAGCCTATACATCAGCCATTTTCAACCGGTGTGCCTCGGCACACATGTGCTGCGAATGAGAATGATCCGCTGGCGTGCAGCGAGAAAATGAAAATAGTATAGGTTGTCGTAGTAAATTGGAAACATAAAAGTGAAAAGAGTAGTAAGAAAGTGAGTCCACAAGAGTGAACATTCAGTAAAAACATTTCCGTCCACCACTGTGGAGTAACGATTAGCACATCTGACAGTGAAACGAGCGGCCCGGCTTCAAATCCTGGTTGGGACAAGTTACCTGGTTGGGTTTTTTCCAGGGTTTTTTCTTAACCAATTGAAGCAGAATTGTTAGGTAACTTTCGTTGTTGGATCTCGGACTCATTTCGCCATTATTAATTCACATATCATCATTATCCATACCATAGCTTGGGTTAAGTTCACGGTGCGGCGTGCTGTTCTTGTACAAGAGCGCGGCCGTTCGGCTACCCAATCATTCACAGAATATGCCTCAGGCTACAGTGTAAGCCTTCGGGTCCCTCCTCCGTACAAGAGAGGAAAGAAAAAACATTCCCTCTAAAACCCTCAAAATTCCCTCGTTGTTGAGAACCACTGGTTTAGATTAAGTGTGCCATGGGATTTTAAATTATAGCTATAGTGTGCCACATGTTGAAAAACGCTGTTATACATAATAATCTGGCGTGAACAGTGCAAGTTTTGCAGTATTATTTGTTGTCTTGAACCACGATTGGCTCTTTTCTTGAAAGAAAATAACGAATATATCAACAAACTAAACCATCTAGGTCTTATTTATATTGCATGCTCTTCGATACCATTCTCGATCTTCCATTAACGCATTAATCCTGCATTATGGAAGAATTCTTCGATTCGACGTAAATATATTACGCTTCAATCATTATTCATTCATTCATTGTGTT
This sequence comes from Periplaneta americana, assembly GCF_040183065.1. Lineage (NCBI taxonomy): Eukaryota > Metazoa > Arthropoda > Insecta > Blattodea > Blattidae > Periplaneta > Periplaneta americana. The sequence goes on from NC_091127.1 coordinate 54,601,577, forward strand.
CTGACAAAGGGCAGGTCTTTCACTACAAACCCAGCATTCTCCAGGCTTTCCTATTTTCTGCCTTCCTCTTAGTCTCCGTATATGGTCCATATATCTTAATGTAGTCTATCATTTGATATCTTCTTCTGCTCTGAACTCTTCTCCCGTTCACTATTCCTTCCAGTGCATCTTTAAGAAGGCAGTTTCTTCTCAACCAGTGACCCAACCAATTCCTTTTCCTCTTCGTGATCAGTTTTTGCATCATTCTTTCTTTACCCACTCTTTCCAACACAGTTTCGTTTCTTATTCTGTCTGTCCACTTCACACGCTTCATTCTTCTTCATATCCATATTTCAAATGCTTCTCTTCACTTCGTCGTAATGTCCATGTTTCTGTTCCATACAATACTACACTCCACACAGCGTACTACACTAGCCTCTTCCTTAGTTCTTTCTCCAGAGGTCCACAGAAGATGCTCCTTTTTCTATTAAAAGTTTCCTTTGCCATTGCTATTCTCCTTATGACTTCCTGGCAGCAGTTCATGTTACTGCTTATAGTACATCCCAAATATTTGAAGCTGTCCACTTGCTCTACTGCCTCATTTAGAATTCGTGTTTACCTGCTTTACTTTTCTTTCTGTGACCATGTTCTACGTCTTGTTGACATTTATCTTCATTCCATACTGCTCACAGCTGTCATTTAGTTTCAGTAGCATATCCCTTAGTATCATCTTTCCTAATTTTACTTCAAAACTTTTGCATGTTGTTGAATAAAATAACTAGTTGCAGCATGTAATGACCAGGCTTCGCATGTTTGTCACAAGAGTTATATTGGATACAGTAGTTTCTTCTGGTACATTAATGACGTAAGTCAAAGGCGCAAGCAGGTTACAAAACCGTTATGAGTTCTGACTTGTGTAGAAGCACACGTTATTACGTATGTATATTTGTATGTCGATGAGTTCGTGATCTCCTTCAGTCATAGAGGAGATGCACCAGGAGACAAATGTCGCCATCAATATTTACACTTACTTACAAATAGCTTTTAAGGAACCCGGAGGTTCATTGCCGCCCTCACATAAGCTCGCCATTGGTCCCTATCCTGTGCAAGATTAATCCAGTCTATATCATCATATCCCACCTCCCTCAAATCCATTTTAATATTATCCTCCCATCTACGTCTCAGTCTCCCCAAAGGCCTTTTTCCCTCCTGCCTCCCAACAAACACACTATAAGCATTTCTGGATTCGCCCATACGTCCCACATGCCCTGCCCATCTCAAAAGTCTGGATTTATTGTTCCTAATTATGTCAGGTGAAGAATACAGTGTGCAGTTTTGCGTTGTGTAACTTCCTCCATTCTCCTGTAACTTCATCCCTCTTAGCCCCAAATATTTTCCTAAGAACCTTATTCCCAAACACACTTAATCTCTGTTCCTCTCTCAAAGTGAGAGTCCAAGTTTCACAACCATACAGAACAACCGGTAATAGGCCTATAACTGTACAATCAATATTTACAGTTCAATCATTTTGTCAAGACACTCGCGATGCGCAGATGGGGAACAACGTTTCTGTAGAGGGGGTAGGAGGAGAAGGGAAGGTTGGGCGTGTGTCTACCGAGTTCAAGGCAAAGGCTGACCCATTCCCATATAATTCGTAAGTAGACTCATCCGAGCTCCTGCGCAGCTCTGTAGGAAGAGTGGGGGAGTGTCTGGATATAATGCATGAGCTGTACACTACAGTTGTTTATTTCGGAATTTTGAATTTATTAGTTTCGTGTAAGGAATGGTAACATATTCTTTGAATGTATATTTTTTTGTAATTGGAATAGTAGTTATTTCAATAAATAAGTGTAAATTATTGTTTGTATATATTTATAAAACTTCTCTTGTATACAATATTATCAGATTATTAATTTTGAAATTCAGTTGTAATCAATAGCGTGGCATACATATTTGTTCGAAACGTTTCGATTGTACAAACAGTTAAAATTAAGTTGCAGTGTTGTCATGATATGCTCCATTATATTTTACATTCACCGTAGGCCTACTGTACCGCCAATTACGCAGTGAGCGCCAGACATTTGAACTCCCTCCGTACAAGGCTATATTCCTCAATAAATTCAGCGTGACAAAAATGCGAAGCCTGGTAATGACATTGTTCTTTACCTTTGTGTCAGCGTCACTTTTACACTTAAGTTTGCATTGACAATGAAGCCTGACAAGTAAAAGATTAAGTCAGTCACGACTCTCCTTAACCTCCAGACGTATGCGACAGATGATGAAAATCTGAATGTCTAGAACAGCGGTGACCAAAACTCGAGCTGCAGTGATTACATGCGACAGACAGCCTATGAAGTAAGGAGACGGAGGAAAGGTACTTTACATGAAAACTACAACCAGTGGTGGTTCCTATACTAACATCTTGATCAATCCCGTGGATAAAAATCTCAAGCTTTGCTGTATCAGTAATGCCCCTGCTGTCATCAAGAGCCAGTGAATAATATACTATTGTTCTTGCTTCTTTTTTAATATATAATCTTGAATATAATCAGGAATTTTCTAAATTCTTCTCTCGATACTTGGTCCAGAAATTCGTAGTTTTTCAAAATTAAAAATTTCTTATGGACAAGTTATTTAAGCTATTTTAATCATTACTCCTTTGAGAAATTCTGTTCTATTAAAAGCTATAGCACGAGATATTTCAAACCCCATTAGATAGCTGACTTCTTACATTTATTTATCTCATCTTTCTCTTCCTGGCTATGATTTAAGGCATGTCAATTCCTGGCTTTTAACAGTTCGTTGACACATAATATTGAATCAGTTTTTCTACAATATTATTGTTAAATGAATAACTAATAAATAGTTACCCTCATCTAAAGATTAAGAAGATTAAATTGAGATAAAACTTAATAATTTTATCCTTCTAGGGAGAAAATCTAAAAATATCGATATTTATGCACGTACAGAAGAATTATAGAAACACATACTTAGTAGTCAGTAATTATTATTATAATAATAATAATACATTATTCGGGGTGGCAATTAATGTTTCTATATACTCCTAATTAAACTGTTGAGCAAAGTAAACATATTACGTTTTGTCCGACAGAACAACAAAGAAGTTCTCCTCATTCTTTACGTTTACGATAACACCTCTTACTGCTTGTAGAGACGGAGTTTGTAGAGCGACATTATACCGCTACTGCTTGCCTTCAGTACGTGAATGAAACACACAGCAATGTACAGATAACTCCTCATACACGATGTAATCACGACACCCGCTTTGGTCACCGCTGGTCTAGAATTTCTCTTTGATACTTATCTAACGCCCAGTCGTCTTGTACAAATTTTTACCTTGTTGATGCCTCTTGACATCCTAGATAATGATTTACTGCACAAGGTCACACGCCTCTGTCATAGCAAATTATCCCTATCAGCATTTCGGAATTTTGGAAACAAGTTAATAAAATAATAGGATGTCTTCGTAATATTGCTGGTAACTTTGTTCGCTGATATTTAGGGCCTAATATAAATACCATTTTTAGGTTTTCATGGTGATTAACTTTTTTGTTATTTTTATTATATTAAATCATAACCTTGATCGGATACGATACAGCCTTTCATCGCTGGTATTAATGACAGACTTCCACAAGCAAGATTATGATGCCAAGGGCCGATGAGATATTTGCAGTGCCTGTACATTTACATACCAACTGCCGCAATGTACAACAAGGGCTCAAGGAGCTTCCAGTATTATAACATCTTGTTCATAAATAAATCACATGCGATAGTAGTAATTTTATTTCAGTTTTCTGGTACAAGATCTTTAATAATTAAACAGTGCCGCTGTTTTAAGAAATTTACAAATTCAAAAATTGTCCTACAATTACTCAACATTTGACTTCATGCTTAGAATACTGACGTGGATCCTGTTTCGAACCTAACAATTCGACTTTCTGAACGTTAGCTTCCTACCTGCATCTTGTTCTACCCAGCAGCCTTTCCCTCAGGCTTTCAAACAAAAACTTTGTATACATATTCTCTTGTTTCTTCTACAGTATATGGACAACATGTAATACTCAATACAGATACCGGATTTTAGATTACGGACTGAAACTCATGAAGTTTATCTACAACTCTCTGACGAAAGAGATTTTTACATCAGATCAAAATTCACTTTCAACGTTTGTACACAAGCGAATACTAAAACAAAAACAAAAACGTGGCTCCTAGTATAGACTTTCGGTCTTACTAATAAAAACTCTATATACAGACGTTTAACTGTCTTATACTTATACAATGAGTAGCTCATTTATACGTCGTGTGTAAATTCCTTACTAATAACCTAGATCATATATGTAACAGATATGTCGGGCTTATAGGCTTTGAGGTTAACAACTTTTGTCAGGTTTACTACGCTGCCATCTAGTTATTACATAAGGAGTCACGTCGTAATTCCCATTTGAATTGCATTAGCGATTGTGCTGCCATCTCGTGTTCGTTTACGGCGGACGGGTGGCGATCCTGGCGGTTGTTCTCTTCAAAGTGCTGCCGATTTTAACGTAGCGAGGAATTATCTGTTACATATATGATCTAGGCTAATAATCACTACATACGTCGCGTATAACAGTACAACTGTTACACAGCTACGTCATAGTTTCGTCATTACTTCGTTACGAAAGATAATAGAATATCTGAGGTTCTCTATTGCATCCGGTAGAGCGCTCTAGTGTGGCGTGTTAAGTATCGATAATACAACTGGCTCTAATCGATTACCATACTATATTTTGGTCAAAGAGTACAAGCTACAGTAATATTATTCTAATTATTCTGTGCTCTTTGGTTTGTTCTTCTTTGGTTACTAGGCAACCATCATCATAAAATGACAGTCGATACGAACAGCTGTTAGAGGGGCGGCCATTTTTTCTCTATATACAACGCTTAAAAACAATGGGTTTCGTGTATATAACTACTGCAAAGCAATTCCCATTGTATAGTTACAGGCTGTTTATACATCCATCGCTTCTGCATGGTTTATTAGTAAAGTTTTCTGTCTCAACTCTGCATAAGTCTAGTATAAAAACTATACACGGTTTATTAGTAAGACTGTTTATTTATTTATTTGTTTATTTATTTATTTATTTATTTATTTATTTATTTATTTATTTATTTATTTATTTATTTATTTATTTGTTTTGTTTTGTTTTGTTTTGTTTTGTTTGGTTTGTTTAGTTGATTCTTTGTATCTATCTATCTATCTATCTATCTATCTATCTATCTATCTATCTATCTATCTATCTATCTATCTATCTATCTATCTATCTATCTATCTATCTATCTATTTATTTATTTATTTATTTATTTATTTATTTAACTAGGTAGCTAGCTAGCTAGTGAATACAAATTAAATTTATAAAACAAAAATGTTTCTAGCCACTACCGTAAGAGCCAAGCTCGTGTACGGTGTGGTCTTAAAAATTAATTAAAAACAATTTTAAAATTAAGTTTAAAATGTAGCATTAAATGTTCCGCTATGTTATACTAAGCGTGGGCATAGAGGAGGGGAGGTGTAAATAATCGATTTCACTCCTTTCACAATATTTCAGACGTAGCTGCTGTGTTTACATTAAAGAGTAACTGCATGAACTTGGCTTCTCTTCCGCCTAGGGAAAACTAATGCTGCGTGCCATTACATTAAATATTTCAAATCAAATAAAATACGTAATATAGGCATTCATATTATGGTTATTATGGCTTAGCACTCATTATAAATAATCATTTTAGGCTCTATATCGCCTATACTGTTTGGTCAGAACGAATCTTGAGTTAAGATGAATACTACACATAAACGTAAATCAGTTACGAGATGATAGGCTGTTACAATAGACGTGTACGCGCAATATTTTTCATCAGGTTCATTTTAGAAAAAAAATTGTTCGCAGACATATGTGGATTCAAACATTTCCAGCTTCTTAGCTGCGAAATTACGTAAGTTACAAGACTTGTCACTAGGTAATAATTCATACAATTCCTTGCCGGTTTTAGCTGACATTTTAAAAAGGGTATTGTTCTCTATGATTCGCCCGTGTGTTTGAAATGCAGTAAATTGATCGGACTTCATTTTCAACTGGTAGTGATTGTGGGTTGGCTTTTCCATTAACAAATTATTCTCGACGATTCTTGAAAACTTTCTCACTATTTCATCCTACTTACTTACAAATGGCTTTTAAGGAATCCGCAGGTATATGAATCAAATAATTAGAGAATGGAAACAATTACCTCATGGATATATATATACAACTCAGTAGACATTTACAAGTGGATTCATTACTTTTTGCAGACGATTTAGCTCTGGTGACATCCTCAGAAGATGAATTCAACGTTCAATTTTTAATTTTAACAAAATTGGAAATAAATATGATATGAAAATCAATAAAGAAAAACCTAAAATTATGGCCTTCTGCGGAAAATATTCTGTGCCTAGCAAAATATGTTTAGATTCAAAAATATTAGAAAGAGTAAATTATTTTACATATCTCGGATACACATTATCTTTTTCGATGAAGTAGACATTTCACAGAAAATTTTTAAATACACCAAAGCAATGGGAACAATTAACAACATTATGAAACCTTCCCTAGTACAAAGGCATACTAGAATTTACCTGTACAAGACCTTGGCGAGACCTGTACTTTGTTACGGCAGTGAGGCATGGACATTGAGGAAGAAAGACGAAAACAGAATAACGGCCAATGAAATGAAATTTATGAGATATACAGCGGGATATACGAAATGGGATCACAAACGCAATGAAGATGTAATGGAAGAATTACAACTAGAACCTGTAATTAGTCACGTAAAACATTATCGGAACAACTGTATAAATCATCTGCATCGCGTGCGTAGAGATAGAATTCCAAAAGTCATGCTCCACTATCGTCCAAACGGGAAGAGATCTCTCGGTCTTCCAAAAAAGCGCTGGATTAAAAATTCAACTGTGAGATCGTAATAGGCCATATGGCCTAATACTTGAAGTGAAGAAGAAGAAGAAGAAGAAGAAGAAGAAGAAAAGTCGGAATTTAACCAAGACCCTTGTTGGCGCTGGACATACTATGTATGGACTTAAAGTTGTAGACGATGTGATGATGACCGAAAGGTGTACGACCATAGTTGAGGTGGACAAAGAGTAGTGACCGAAGTGTCCTGGAAGTCTCTTGTTTTCTTACAAACTAAAAACTCATCACCGGTATTTTGAATTAGCTTTCTGTAATTTTTATAAATAGGCCTGCTGGTTTTCAAGAACGAAGCTTTTCAAGCGTCACAGAGTCATAACCTTTTCAATAATTTCTAACGATTGTTTAACAAAATGTAAGCGGATTTCTTTTATTGGCTTCGTTATATCCAGTTCAGAATGGACATCAGTATTCTGGCAGTTAAACTTAAAATGGCTGTAGCATCGTCTGACGGTGCCCTTCCTCAAAGTCTGTCTGCTGATGTGCATTTTTAACTCTTCGTAACTGCCCACGCACTTCGTCGGGGATCACTGGGGGGAAGGTAGAGAAACCTTCGGACGGTTATTGAAGGAATATTTTTTTATTATTATTTTTATTTTATAGGCCCACTTGCTGGGACATGGGGCTCTTATACGAATGCGAATTTATTACCTCCTTGCTTTCAACCTCATAAGCCATTATATACAAAAGTTCATTGTTATGATGGGCCTTGTTGGGTGAAATTTTGAATTCTGCATGCGGCTTAAGATTGTGGTTTATATTTCTAGTCATAAATATTATTTGAAAACGGTCATTTCACTGCATGTCTCTGTAACTATTAGTAACGATACTGTCCTAATAAATCAGTTTTTTAAGAACATGTCATCAATATGTTCAGTGACAAAACTGCAAACGTAGGCTATGTGCTACCAACTTTGTTCGTCTTCAGTCTGATCCCTTTATTTTTTATATTCAACTTGAAAATGTATTGTGGGTCCCTATCACCACAGCATGGCGCGTCCTCAGGTTGCGGATAGAGGAAACCGCCACCGGATATGGAGGGTAGTTGCGAATATAATTGAATAAGCAGTCGCGGACAGCCGATAAGGGGTGGTCCTCCAGCTTGAAGGTTGAGCGAAGGGCTAACAACCCATCACCGTAAAAAACTAGCTTGTTACGAAATCCCAAAACGCAGAACTGCACGCATTGTATTCTTCATCTGACATAATTAGAAACATTAAATCCAGACGTTTGAGATGGGCAGGGCATGTAGCACGTATGGGCGAATACAGAAATACATATGAATGGTGAATTTGCAAAAGGACTTAAGTCCCTAAAAGTAGTTTTGAGAAAATTAAAGAAAACTGTTTTTAGCCTCGCTCAATCATATATTGTTATATGTAAGAGAAATAGTTTTATTATAAAAATTCATACTTTTGTATTCTTCTTCAGATCGTAAAAAATTTAATTATCTTCAGGACTTAAGTTGTTCTGCAAATTCACTTCAATCCTGCATCATAATTATTAAGTTACTGACACATAAACATGTTTAACTAAATGTATTTATACAAAAATCATAAATTAACCTTATTGCAATTGTTGAACAACATTATCTTGAACAATTTGTTAATCACAAGAGCACAGACAACTCTTAGGAGTGTTATAACGAGATACAGCTTAGTTTCATCTTTCAATTCTTTGTCGTCTCCCATGCTGTAATGTTTTCGTAAAATGTATGCACGTCTTCTTTATCACGAATGTACTTAAGCATTTTACGAATATCTTGAATTTTGGTTTCATTGATCGAGGATAAACCACTGTGTTGGAAAGTGTGGAGAAAGAATGATGCTGAAAATGATCAAGAAGTAGAAAGGGAATTGGTTGTGTGCACTGGCTGAATAGTACTGCCTACTGAAGAATGCACTGGAATGAATGGTGAATGTGAGATAAGTTCGGAAAGAATTATCAATGACAACAGACAAAAAACAATTTGTCAGCTGATTGTATGATTAAAATTACATATTATGTAAGTTTCTTCAGCATTTGACAGGAAAAACAACTTAAGTCCAGGACTAAAGTCATTTTATCCCTTAACCAAATATTCTGCTGCAAATAAAAACTATACAAAAGTAGTGGATTAAAGCCATTCTGCTATTAAACGATGCCCCTTGCACTTACTTACAAATGGCTTTTAAGGAACCCGAAGGTTCATTGCCGCCCTCACATAAGCCCATCATCGGTCCCTGTCCTGTGCAAGATTAATCCAGTCTCTATCATCATATTCCACCTCCCTCAAATCCATTGTAATATTATCCTCCCATCTACGTCTCGGCCTCCCTAAAGGTCTTTTACCCTCCGGTCTCCCAACTAACACTCTATATGCATTTCTGGATTCGCCCATACGTGCTACATGCCCTGCCCATCTCAAACGTCTGGATTTAATGTTCCTAATTATGTCAGGTGAAGAATACAATGTGTGCAGTTCTGCATTGTTTAACTTTCTCCATTCTCCTGTAACTTCATCCCGCTTAGATCCAAATATTTTCCTAAGCCCCTTGCACACAGTAACATAATCATGCTCTCAACTCAAAACCCCCAAAATGTGGACTTAAGTCGTTTTGCAAATTCACCATTCATATAGAGCGTTTGTTGGGAGGCCGGAGGGAAAAAGACTTTTGGTGAGGCCGAAACGTAGATAATATAAAAATGGATTTCAGAGAGGTGGGATATGATGATAGACTTGGATTAATCTTGCTCAGAATAGGGACCGATGGCGGGCTTATGTGAGGGCGGCAATGAACCTCCAGGTTTCTTAAAAGCCATAACAAAAAAAAAAAAAACTTAAATGGATGTATATAACGATCACTTACATACATGATAATGGTAGGCATGAGACATATCACATGCTATGTTATACATTAAGTCTTTCATATTTAAATTACGAATACATTACAAACCAAACATAAGCCTTTATTACTTACGGAAGAGGTGGAAAGAGGTCTTTCATTAATACGATCATACCACTCATTGTGCTTTCTAAAATCCGTTGGTGAGAGAACCTCATAGGTTTATTTGCAGCCATAGATATAGTCTCAAAAGGTTCCGTAACGAGGTCACCATATCTAAAAACGAAATCCAGATTGAGCAAGCGGATCTCGCTCAAGGCGTCCCCAGCAGGCATTGATTGATTGTTATGAGCGTTGCACGTAGAAAACAATATGTGTGGTCGACCAGGTCCATAAACTGTCGCCATCCGTTGATTTTTTGTGACATTAATTAGTATAAATAAGGGGAATGTTAGTATAGAGTGAAATTGCAAAGTTGTGGGAAACGGGAGATCCCCGAAAAAAACTAATTCATTATGTAATATTTACCACCACATGTAACTTATCGTAACATTCAACACTGGGTGCTATTCATAGACATTTCGCTAGCACGCGCTACGAGCGTGCTAATCTAGCCCCGGCTATCGACTGGTTACTTTTACAGGATTGTATAGAAGCCTTGACTCATACACGTACTTTTGTTTACATGAAAACATATTCTAAGCTCGGAATTAGAATAGAGGAACATTAGCTTGGAAATTTGGGCAAAAGTGAAAAAATTTATGATTTGAATATTGGCGTTACCACCTGAAACATTTTAACTAAACTTCGCTTGTGTGTGTGTGTGTGTTTTTTAATAAAATTCATTTGTATTGTTATAATTTAATTTTCATCGTATACTTCAATGTTGGTACTACCGCAGTCTAGTATATACAGTTACGAAGCTCAATACGTAGTAAATATGCATCCATAGATAGTTGCTAACCACTAGAATCGCTAATATCGCCTCATTACAGACAATGCAAAATAGTACCGGCACAATCGTTTGTTCCTAGCACCCTCACAACTTAAGCTTCGTGACTGTACATACTAGACTGTGGTACTACAAACTGAAAACTTTTAAATTAGATTTCCCGATGTCTTTTAAAATTATAGGCCTGTTCAGTTATGGTTTTGAAGTTTGAATATTGATTTCGTACCTGAATTTTGTTTACTTTTAAGTAAAGTTCACTGATGTCCTTAAAAATGAAATTTAATTACGGCATTTGAAGTTTGAATATTGATTTTGGGACATAAATATCGTGCAGAGTTCATGATGGGTCAGGCTTTTGTTCTCGCGTCTCTTTCGTTTTCCTTTTATTTTTCTCCCGTTTTGTTTTATGACGAGGTCCAACAATACAACAGGCAGAGATAATTCCTGCAGACAGCGTCTTCACCAACCGCCGATTATTGCTCGTATTTTCTCAGTTCCCGTACAAAGGTTTGACAGGAGCAATTCCATGCTCAATTTTGTTATCCGTGTTCCTCGGTCTGCCCAATCGCAGGCGGACAAATTTCTTACAGAGAATTGATTTCAGTTTCTGATTTAAAGCTATTGGATCTGACTAAACATAGATTAGCCTACAGTCTCCCTGTAATAAGAACATGTATACATTAATAATTAAGGCCGAAGTTTCGCGGATTCAAATCCCTCGAAGATAGTGGACGTTCTAACGGTAATAAAAACCTGTAGCATGAATTTCTTCACAAGGGAAATAAATCCGTGAGTTCCGGGTTTCATTTACGATACACGAGAGAATCCTGTGCGCAGGCTACGTGTCGACACCGCGCTTCCCCTTTTCCTTGCCCACCATCATCATCCTCGCCCATTCCCACACCACACGTACACATACACTCACCCTAGTACACGACATAACTCTTAACAGATAGACATTATGCATAACATGGCCTGCCGAAGTGATATGCAACTTGAAAATGGGTCACAGTCCTGCCATCTAAATGATGGCACTGGCTGTAGCTATTGCCCCTGTTCTTAATTTTGATAACTTACAATTTAGTTTATCAACAACTCTTGAGCTGTGCTAGAAAAAGTCCCGCCCATTTCTTCGTTCTGGGAAGGGTCATAAGCAGACAGCGGATTTTCAGTCCCTAAACAGCGACAAGGCGTCATATCCCTTGGCGTACGGCGGAAGAGCAACAATGAGTTCAGTGACCTTCCTGCAACTGGCGTACGCCCAACGTTCAGTATCAGGACCGAAAATCTGCTGTCTGGTCATAAAATCCACCCTGATCCCATAAGAAGTAGGTATAGCTGATTCATTATCTCGTGAAACCAAATGCATTATAGCGCCGTAGCTTATAATAAGAACTTTATGGTGACGGTAAGTGAGCTAGCTAGCTGCAAGTCGAAGCATACTGAGGGAGGGAAGCTTCTCAGTCCACTTTTTCCTTCCACTTACGCGTAGGTAGGTTTCAACAAGATACCGAATGGCTTATACGTTTGTTTACTCCGACGAGACAACAATGAGGCTCCTGCAAAATATTCGCGCGATTCTCCGAACCATAATAATCATGTTCCTATGATCTACAGAGTGTCCCATAAGTCTGGAAACTTAGGGAAATGAGCTTTTACGGAATGTGCTCGATATGTTCCCCATTCTGCAATGTGCACTTACATAGCCGGGTCACCCAATCCTGGAGAACCAGTTGAATGATATCTGGTGTGATTTGTGAACACACTTTAATGATGCGCGCCTGCAGATGAGCACGGGATCGAATCTTCTCAGCATACACCAATGACTTCAAGTGACCGACATCCTACCAATGGCCAGTAAATTGCTCATCAAGCCAGGTCCTAACTGCCAAGCTGTAATGGGGAGATTTATTGGGGCTTAATACAAATCGACCAAGAACAGCGATTGATGTTGATTGTTGTTTCTTTGTCGGCGGACTTCTGTGTGGGACCACTACGCAGCTTAACTTCGACAAAACCTGTTTGCTTAAATTTTTCCACCAACTTGTAAACACATGAGAATGAAATGGGTGCACGTTTGGGATGTAATCTGTTGAATTCATCAGCCACTTTTCTCAGACTTCTCCCATCATTCACAAAAATGATTTTGATACGTTCCTCTTTGCTCAGATGCATCATTTAAATGTCAACATACAACAAAAAGAAAAAAATACTATATTTTTTCCTTTGTTTCCAGTCTTATGGGACACCCTATAGTAGACAGAAACTAAATTACTTCAACGCTTATTTTAAACGTTTATGACTTCGAAAATTTTTTATTGTAGCACAAACTTGCTACAAGCTTAAGGAACCATCCCTGACATTTATACTTACAATACTTGCTTACAAATGGCTTTTTAAAGAACCCGAAGGTTCATTTCCGCTCTCACATAAGCCCACCATCGGTCCCTATCTTTTGCAAGATTAATCCAGTCTCTATCATCATATCCCACCTTCCTCAAATCCATTTTAATATTATCCTCCCATCTACGTCTCAATCTCCCCAAAGGTCTTTTTCCCTCCGGTCTCCCAACTAACAATCTACATTTCTGGATTCGCCCATATATGCTACATGCCCTGTCCACCTCAAATGTCTGGATTTAATGTTCCTAATTATGTCAGGTGAAGAATGTAATACGTGCAGTTCTGCATTGTGTAACTTTCTCCACTCTCCTGTAACTTCATCCCTCTTTGCCCCAAATATTTTCCTAAGAACCTTATTCTCAAACACTCTTAATCTCTGTTCTTCTCTCAAAGTTGCTTTTCCAATTCACTGTGGGATAAAGCAAAGAGATGCACTATCACCTTTATTTTTTAACTTTGCTCTAGAATATGCCATTAGGAAAGTTCAGGATAACAGACAGGGTTTGGAATTGAATGGATTGCATCAGCTTCTTGTCTATGCAGATGACGTGAATGTCAGGAGAAAATCCACAAATGATTAGGGAAAACGCGGAAATTTTATTTGAAGCAAGTAAAGCAATAAGTTTGGAAGTAAATCCCGAAAAGACAAATTATATGATTGTGTCTCATGGCCAGAATGTTGTAGGAAATGGAAACATAAAAATTGGAGATTTATCCTTCAAAGAGATGGAAAAATTTAAATATCTTGGAGCAACAGTAACAAATATAAATGAAACTCAGGAGGAGATTAAACGCAGAATAAATATGGGAAATGCCTGTTATTATTCGGTTGAGAAACTTTTGTCATCTAGTCTGTTGTCAAAAAATCTGAAAGTTGGAATTTATAAAACAGTTATATTACCGGTTGTTCTGAATGGTTGTGGAACTTGGACATTCACACTAAAAGAAATATTTATAAGTGTAAAATTTCAAGTATTGATGTCTAATGGTTTCACAAAGTGGCATTTTCTTGTCTAATGATTGAGTTGTGTGGACTTTTTCCAATGCTAATTTTCAAAACGTCTAGTGTGTGTTTTAAGAATTATCATAGTGCTGTGGAAACATATGGTGGTGCAATCTACACCTGTCAGTGATCTTGATAGGCTGAAACAGTGGTCCCATAAAAAGGAAGAGAAATGCGCAACAACACGTTTGGGGATAAATGTGTTGACCCTCAGTGAAATGTCTTGTGTATAATGAGAAGATTCGTATGAGGTCAAGGAACCTTTCTCCTAACAAGCATGGTCCTTCCATAACAAGCGGCTATGTTGATGATGATCTCAGTCAAGAGTTTAGAGGCCTTCTCAGTGCAATATTACAACAGATGATTGAGTGTATTGAATAACGGCGTTAGAAACTCGAATCTTGCTCATGTAACCTTAACTGGTTCTACAAATTTTAACAAGCAGAATTTTAAGGCTATGAAGACATGAATATTTAAGTCCACTGGTGGCCAATAAGGTCTCCATGCACTCAGATGTGCAAACTAGATTTAGATTTCAAACATCATGTGTTATGCGTATGTTTCACATTTACCTAGACTTCACAGATTTTCTTGTTGCTTCATATATCAAAATTTTCCTTCCGATTGACCTGATTATATTCTTTGAAACAGTATTTGTTAGAATTATTTTGTTGCAAATTATTCTTCCTGTCCTTCTCCATCTTCTTCTTCTTCTTTGAGTTCTCTCCTTCTGTTTTCTCTTTATCTACTCTTTCTCTAAATATTCCTCTAGTATTCTATATAAACTGAATTGCTCAATCATTATGGTAATTTAACACTTTTTTTCTATCTCTCAGTATTCATTCCATGCTTACTTTCATAATAAATACCTGTATTTGTTCGCCCATTTTTATTTCATACAGACTTTATGTTTGTCTTTCACTCTGAATCACTTACAGCTCTACGTATATAATTATCTTTGTTTGGTATTTCCCTGTTATATGATTATTTATAAATTATACATGATATTGAAATAGTTTGTTTATAACGATTCAGATATGCACACTTTGCCTTCAATATCAGGAACTTTCTGAAAGCAACAGTACAAGGTCGATGGATTGGCAGAGGTGGACCTGTACCTTGGTCAACTCTATCTTCCGATCTCACCTGTATTGAAACTTCGATTATATGTGTGTATAGATATACACATATTGACGAGAAAATTGCATAAATTTTAATGACCCTTTTTTTTCATATTCTGCAGTCAGATTTCACGTATCAGAACAGGACATTCGAAAAATAATGGAAACATAGTTACTGTTTCACACCAAATTTATTTAGGTTACTTTTGACATTATATAATTCAAATATAGTCCCCTGCCTTGTCAACAATATGTTGCAAATCCTTGGGAGATGGCGGACTCCATCTGCAGCAGCATTTCTGGATGTTGCTCTCACTGATTGATCTAAAGCTCTTTGGTTGTCAGCTCTTGATTGAAAGTATTGCCTCGCTTCCACCCATCTTGTAATAGTTCATTGTGGTAGAACTTCTTTCCCATAAGCTTCTTTTAATATCCTAAAGCACCAAGTTGCATTTTTTTTCTTCTTGCAACTTCACTTTTTATGGAGCACCTACTGAACATTTGTTAGAGCTGTATTATGTGTTATAAATCAAAAACAGTCACTGTATTTACAAAATATGGTTACTTCGAGACTTTCAGTACTGCATATTTATGAAGTAATTGCTGCTGTATTCAGTATGGTACTACAAGATTTCAATGGTCACTGCTAGAAGCATTGATTTACAGCATTGTTGGCATTTCTTATCGAATGCTCTAGTAGTTTTGAGTTCTGGATTAAAATGTAATGAAACAGAAAGCACTAAACATAGTAGTTAATTTTATTTTAAAACATACATAAGACATTTTATGTCGTGGACTAAATATTTAAAGTAACCTTATGGAGTGATTAAAAACCTGTTTCATGATAGGACCATACTGTATAAGTCACACTTGTTTGTTTAGTCAACTGTCCTAAGACAGGTTTGAACCTCATAAGTGACGTCAGTAATCAATCAATCAATTATGTTTGTCAGAATTACAATAGCGTAATTATATACAATAGTCAATAAAAACAATCAGATTAAAATTCCAAGTTCATATGGCTGTCAAAAAATTCATTAATATGATAAATAGGATTATCTAAAAGCTATTTTTAAAACAACTTTAAATCTAAATAGGCCAACTGAGAGGCAATCTGTTAAATATATCTAAAGAAATAACATTGAACCATTTCTTGGTCTTTGTCAACCTGACCGTAGGTGTTACAATATAATGATTATTTCTAGTACAATATTTGTGAAGCTGGGATTGAGAAGCATGGCTATTTAAATTAATCTTGGTATAGACTAAACAGTCATAAATATATTGATTAATTACAGTAAGAATATTAGCATTACGAAATAAAGGTCGACAATAAGCATTAAAAGATGAATTAGTAATACTACGTAATGCTTTTTTCTACAAGATTAGAACACTATTAACATTAGCACCATTACCCCACAAATGAATACCATAATGAAATACACTATGGAAAAACGCATATTAGGCTTGTTTCAAATATCTACTAGATAAAAGAGGTTTTAATTTACGCAAAAGATAAAGTACACGAGACAACCTTCTGCACACAATCACAATGTGATCCGCTCAAGTAAGCTTTGAATCTAATGTAATACAAAGAAGTTTAACTTCTGAAATCAGTTAAGGTGTCACGAAGCAATTAAGCCAGGAGATAATGGGGTAGGGTGGCCAGTTCTTTTCCTCAAGTTACACTTAAGATAAAAAATTTCCACAATGAGTATTATTTAAGTTTTCTCTGTTTCCTGAATACTAGGAGTTTCTTAACTAGTATTATAGCAATGCTAATGAGTTTATTCAAAACTTGGTACAAGAAGTTGGCTCCATAATATCTTATCTCTTTCTCAGCTTCCTAGTTAAGACTTATTATTTTTCCATTGATCTAAATAAGACACAGTACAATATAATCCTGAGACTTACAATAACCTTGCTATTTATTTATTTATTTTATTTTATTTATTTAATTAATTTGTTTATTTATTTAATTTATTCATTTATTTTTTTTATGTATATATTTTTTTAATGTTGCCAATTTAATCATTGTTTTCTTACACATCTGAAATATTATTAATCACAATAAAAACGTAATGTAAACAATGAAATCTTCATAATTCTCAAATCTATTTACTAGATTCACACGCTCATATTAGGTTAAGCGACTTCCTCCGTCAAGGACAACACTATTCAGTACTGACCCAGTGCTCTGTGAGGATCCTGATGTTCCGTTTTGGTTAGGTATTTGTGGGTTATGCAATTCAATATTTGTGTCCGAATAGAACTATTGTACCTCCAATACTTAATTGAATCTTCGTTGCGTGGTTTGTGTTGACTTCTGTAATGTGTGGGCCAGCACACTGAAGATCATGGCTTCATTAAAGATCGGACTCCTCTCTCCTTTCTTCGTGGAAGTTTTCTTCTTGTGAACTTTCTTCCCATGCTGAAGCAGGTACAATTAAATGAGAAAGATCTCATTCATCGAAATTTATTTATTATTTATTTATTTTATTTATTTTTTTACTTATTTATTTATTTATTTATTCATTGATTTATTTATTTATTCATTCATTTATTTATTCATTTATTTTAATTAATTAATTAATTTAATTTATGTATTTAATTAATTTGTTTATTTATTTATTTTATTTATTTATTTTTTACTTATTTATTTATTTTTTATTTATTCATTGATTTATTTATTTATTTATTCACTTATTTATTTATTTATTTATTTATTTATTTATTTATTTATTTATTTATTTATTCATTTATTCATTCATTTACTTATTTATTTATTCATTTATTTATTTATTTTTTATTCATTCATTTATTTACTCATTTATTTCTTTACTTACTTAATTATTTACTTATTTATTTAATTAATTATTTGTTTGTTTGTTTGTTTGTTTGTTTGTTTATTTAATTATGTATATTTTCAGAACACTTAATTTCAACAATCAGCCAATGTGGATTGGAGGTCTTGCCTCAGCAGATGCAATCCTCGAGCGTCCTGGACAAGTTCATTCTGATGACATGGTGGGCTGTGTGCACAGTGTTTCGGTGAATGGGAGAGCACTGAATCTCAGCAATCCCCTTCGATCTCGGGAAGTTGACCCAACTTGTGGCAGGTCTTCTGGTCGTAGTCCTTGTGCTGCGCCTGAGAACACAGTGTTGGAAGTGGCACCTTGTGGACCAATGGGTTCTTGCCTCGATCGCTGGAAGACTGTTGCGTGTGTTTGTCCCAGTATTGAATCAGGTAAGATGCAAGCAGCAGAGTAAAATGAGGTTGGAATTTAAGATAGTGGTGATGGCATTGCTGATGGTGATGATGACTATGACGACGACGAAGTTGAAGGAGCATATTAATGAACAGTTATCAGAATAATATTCTCAAGTGTCTTTAATAGCATGTCTTTACAATAAATGAAATCAAGTTTCTCTAGAAGGACAGCAACATAGGATAGTAGTTAATAGTAATTAAGTGCAACATTTTGGGTTATATTCAAAAGTATTAATAATTATTGAAGGATGTGTTCTTCTTTCAGAATAGATATCATTTTGAGGAACATATTTGATACAATCAGTTTGAGTTGTTTCTACAATAACAGTGATATGCATTTCACTTCTTATTATCATTCATTATTGGTACTGTAGGTACTGGTACCATAACCATAAGAATTAATTTACTTCATTCTAAAAAGGATATAATAATAATAATAATAATAATAATAATAATAATAATAATAATAATAATGTGGGCTTATCATGTTGAAGCCCCTCCCCCCCGCCATTTTTAAGAAGTATTTTTAAATTTAAATTAGGTTTAATGCATGAAGAAACAATTCACCAATGCGACATTGAAAGAAAAGTTTTGTTCGATTGTTTCTAATCTTTTAGGCCTATATTTCTGCTGACATTTGTCTTAAATCGAGTGATTTTTTTCAAAGAAATTATGAAGCTACCATTCTCAACACAGTAACTAGAATAAAATTATTATAAGCCTCAGGCTGTAGTGCATTGTGCAAGCCTTTGGGTCCCTCCTCCGTACAAGAGAGAGAGAGAGAGAGAAGTCATTTATAAAGTTCAGTATAATTCTACACTTCAAAAGAAAGTCCCTGACATGAGGAAAATGCTGAAAAAATTGTGCAGGTTACAGTTAAGGCACAAATGCAGGTATGTACTATACTTCAGGTCTCTCCACATACATCTTAAATCATAATCATGTATAAAGTGTAGTATACTAGACTAGACGGCAGTTCGGAAGGCGGTCGGCTGCTATATGCACTGTAGCATTTCTGGCATGTGACGTCACAAGCTTGTACAGTAGAACCAATCAGAATCAATCTGTAACAAGTACTTCCCGAGTTAGTTTGTTCACGTGTGAGTGTTTCAATACATTGAATAAGTAAAACTAACATTTACTATGTGTGTAAGATAAATAAATGGAAGAAGAGACTGTAAAAAGACAGTATTGTACAGGCAGGTGCG
This sequence comes from Periplaneta americana, assembly GCF_040183065.1. Classification (NCBI taxonomy): domain Eukaryota; kingdom Metazoa; phylum Arthropoda; class Insecta; order Blattodea; family Blattidae; genus Periplaneta; species Periplaneta americana. The sequence goes on from NC_091127.1 coordinate 54,621,355, forward strand.
GAAAATATTGTTTAAGGTGTATAATTATTTTAAAAACGTTGACGAGCAGAATGCTGCCGGCCATTTTGATGCTGGCTGTAACGTTGCCAACGTGCAAGAAATGACTCCAGAAGCATGTGGTGTGGGATTGAGAACCGTGCAAAGAATATTGTTAGTGAAGGAAACAGGGTTTGTTTGGTGTCAAACTTACAGTAGTCAATGGCTAAGGGCATTATTTTCTTTTGATAATTTAAATTCTCTCCTGCACTATTTGTATTGCACGTGCTCGATGTGGCAATGTTGTACGCTGCCTTGCCCTCTCTAGCTGTCTCTCTCGACGCAAATGCTAGCAGTCTAAGCAGACTACTGCCTTCCGAATTGCTGTCGACTCTATATTCTCGGGACTCAGGAGGTTATAACAACTTTCGATGGGTCTAAATTGATTTTAAATTTCATAGCATCAATATTAAACATTAATAATTATTGTCTTTTAAATGTGTTGCATGTAGGTTATGGTCAAATTTCCAAGTGATGTTCCCGAAACTTCCCCCACTCCTTCTCATTTTAAATTCCTGCTATACCACTGAATAATAATAATTTTTAAGGATAATATATCAATCTTCAGAAGATATGTTCTTGCCCTATCCATCTTGTCTGGGGACATCAATTGATCTGAATCCCAATGATTAATACCGATATTTAAATGCTTCATTAGCTATATTTTGATCTGGCTGATGTTCTAAATTGTTTATCCCACTCACTTCTATATTACTGAATATTTGTTAAATTAAAAATCTGCAATTCATGTCTCTTATCTATATGTGTCTCTACATCCTGCAATCTTCAGCATAAACTACTGTTACACCTGAATTCTGAAACATTTTCTTAATCATTGGCCTCTTTTGCAGCCATAAGGTACAGAAACGGCATTAAATAATTTCAAGGGAAAAATTGTTCCAGGGCTGAATATTGCACCTGGGACTTTTGGCTCAGTGCACCAATGTTCTACCGACTGAGCTACCTAGGAACTATACTAGACTCCGGCTCGATTTTCCCCTTATACCCCACATACCTCAAGTGGGCTAACGAATGTCAGAGCCCAGCATTGAGTGCACACTTACAGTATGACTTAAATTTGTAGTTTTTTGTTATCGAAACAGTAACGCATATTATACAAATCTGGCTTTTTCAGGTATAGCTCCCTGTAGAACTGACTTGAATATTTTCAAGGGAAAAGCCAGATTTGTAGAAGAAACCACATTACCGGTACTTTATCAAAATCATTTTCATTTTCAAATTCTTAAAAATGTTCCACGTTCATAAACATCCTATTTATCATGCTAATTGTCTAGTTCTTGTGAACTTTACAGTTAATACAATATGACTACAGTCGCATTTTCAAATAACTGCATTCCGAAATTTACAAGCATGTATGAACAAAGGGGATATTGAGGTACCAAAAAGAGATGGAACAACAGGATTTCTGTATTCTAATACTGGTCCCAGCAACCTAGTTTTTTTTTTCCTGGTAAAAAAAAAATATATTTCTAATGCATTCTTTTTTTTTTTTTTCAGGACGTCTTGTAGCTCCAGATTGTCACGAATCTCTGCAGCCAATAAGTCTTGATGAAGGAGCATTCCTCGAGTATCGGGTATCAGATAAGCATCGGCGAATGCAGCTTCTGGAATCTATGTATGAAGGTTCAACATTGTGGAGGGATGAAATGGTAACAGGAAAGACTAATAAGGAACCCTCACGCAGTACTCCTCCTGCCAAGAGTCTTAGCATTGTCTTCAGGACAGTACAAGGAGATGGACTGCTTGTGTACACGGCCACTAACAATGATTTCACATCCTTGGAGGTTAGCAAGTTGTCCATTCGCTTTTAATACAGAGTCCATGTGCAAAGTACTTTAGATTATGATTTTTTATTACATGAGTACAGAGTGTGGTAATTTTAACTTCATATTGATCACTAAAGCATGAAAGTTCTTGCCCTAGAACTTCAGGAGTGATGCCTTGATGGTGTCACTTGTGGGGTCCAGACTGTCTTCAGCCAGTTGGCTAAACAACAACAACTAGAAATCTGTTAAAGATTGGTTTTCCAAATTTAGTTTTATAATGGGATTTTCTTCTTTCTTCTTCTTAAGGTGCTACAATTTCATATACTGAAAGTTTTGCAGTTCCGGACAATTGGCCACAGAAAATTGGTAACTGGGACAATTGGCCACAGAAAATTGGTAATAGGGACAATTCGCCACAGATAGACAATTTGTCACACCATCCATTATCCAAAAATGGGACCGTAACAATATATTCAAATGTGAATTAGTGGCAAATATGATAACTTTCACGTTGTCCTCCGGTTCAAAATACAACAACCACCTTTCTCGTTGTATGATCTTAGTGTATCTGTCGGCTATAACGTTCAGTTCGTCAATATTCCTTGGTTCAGGTGGTAGCTTCCTGGCACAGCGCACAGTTTTTTTAATAGATGGTTTCTTCGGTAGATTCACATTGGCTTCGCTTGCAATATGCTGTAACTCATTTTGAATAATGACAGACGTTGGTTTTCGGGAAGTCCCCACCCTTGTCTTCATGTTCTCTACACATTCCTTTGCCTTAATCCTTCCCCAGTCTGCAGAATGATTCTTGTGTTCAGACGGTTCTTTGACGACACTGCTTCCATCTTCTGATAATGTGACTGTTGCATTACATCCGCCACGCATGTCACAGTGCCAAACAACTCCATTCTTATTTTCTCTAAGTCTCGTGTACATGTAGCCAAGATATATTAATTTGTCAGAGCCTCTTTCTGATTTTGTGAAGCGAATTTCTTCCGCCATAGTTCCTAATTAGTTTACAGCTTCTGGACTTGTCTTGTGTTACCATAGAAATATATTATAAATTGTTGCGAATTTGAGTATTGCTTTGAATTTTAATGTGTGGCGAATTGTCTATGATACGAATTTCAATTATATGGCGAGTTGCCTCTGTGCCCCAACCCAAAGTTTTGGCCTTCTGCTGAGGTGTCAGTGCTTTCCATTGGACAATGACAATTTTTTTTTCTCAAGAACCCTCATTTCTTTAATTTATCCAATTTTAAAATCAAATTAATTAACGTGATAGTGTTTCTACTTAATGAAGCATGTTTGTGTATATATTATTGTCTTCTTCTTCTTGACTGGACAGATAGTATGTTGGTTAATAATGAAATCTTTGGTTGTTGCATTCAAATACAAAATTAATAAATATAAATTCCTCTCCAGCTTCGTAGTGGGCAGTTGATGTACGTATCACGATTGGGAGCAGCACGAACGCCAGTCAATATGACAGTAACAGCACCTGGTGGCAACAGTAACAGTGGTGGACTAGCTGATGGAAACTGGCATAATGTAACCCTTACATCACACAATCGTGGGCTGAGACTTCTGCTCGATGGAGTTAGAGTTGGAGATGAACTAGATCTCGCTGGTGTGCATGACTTCTTGGATCCTTATCTCACTGCTGTGTACTTGGGAGGTGCAAAGAGAGAAATGTTCACAGCCCAGGATTCAGCGCCAGTTGGTGAGTATAAGAAACAGGACAGTTGAGATAAATATAATTGATACTAACCACTTTTCTTAAGTAAGAAATATTTTAACATTTGGAAGTACCGGTACACTCTTAGGCTGAAAAATGAGCTCCTCTTCAAAAAAGGAGTGCTTTATATTGCATATAGAAATGTAGAAACAATTCTCAATGTGTAAATATCCTATATTTTGGAATGCCAAAGAAATTAATATTATTTTATTTATTTGACTAGCTAGCTAGCTAGTGAGTACAAATTAAAATTATAGAACAAAAATGTTTCTAGCCACTACCGTAAGAGCCTGGCTCGTGTACGGTGTGGTCTTCGCCAATAATATAACATAAAATTTACAAAGACAGTTTACTAAATACAGCAAGTAACTTAATTCAAACCAATAAATAACACACAAGAGCAAAGAGAGAGAGAGAGAAAGACACATTTAATATAAATTGACAATCAGACAGAAGCCAGTGATATTCAATAAAAACATGAATATAGACGACAGAAATAAAAGGTAAAAAAAATACACACATTTGTTAATATTATATATCATGAATAATTTTATAAATTTCTTTTTTAAAAGCTTCAATTTTAAAATATTTCAAATTTGGAAAATGGTTTGTAATTTTATTACAAAGTCTTGGGCCGAAACTAGCACCATGTTTAAGAGCTGCACTTGTATTGACATTTAGGCTCAATTAATGGGAGAGTAGACTTTTGTCTTTGAGTATGATATTCATGTCGATTAGATTTATGTTTTATTTGATTTCTGTGGTAGTAAGTTAGTAAACTATATTTATAAATTTCTTCAATAGTTTATACTTTAAAATCTGTATAAATTAAATTCGTTGGGTAATCCATATTTTTGGTTAGACAAATTTTTATTAATCTTCTGTGTAATAAAATTAATGAATTAAGTACAGATGATGCTACTCCATCCCAGTTTATTATACCGTATTATATTAATGATTGTACTAAAGCTAAAAATATTATTCTCAATGCCTCCTTAGTGATAAAATTTCGAAGTATTATGAATTTATAAATTGTCTTTCTTATTTGTAGCCAGCTCTTAGTAAATTAATTTTAATTCTATACATTCTGTTGCTTTTTACGCGTTTATTTGCATAACGAAATTCAAGATTTATATTAGTCATTTCCTAGGCACCATCTGTTGTATACAGTGATGATTTTTTACTTTTTCCTTCGAGAAAGTGGGAAATGAAACAGCAGGGAGACTGGATACAGTTAATAAACCATTGGATAGGCCTACTTTTTATGGTAATGCTTTACACGTTTATTTATGTTTCTCTTAATATTGTTGTTATTGTTGTTGTTGTTGTTCTTCTTCTTCTTCTGCTTCTTCTTCTTCTTATCATCATCATCATCATGATCATCATCATATCGAGGGCATCATGCCAGAAGGACGTATCAACAAAATTTCAAGTTTATGTTAGAGCCATTTGAATATAGAATAAGTTTTCCTATTCTTATCTACATAACAAGGTACATTCTTTGATCCTTCCTCATGTCCATTGTAATTCTCAAACGATTGTTTTCAAATATAAATAGGTTCCATTAAAATATTTCAATAATGCTACATTTTGTTGATATGCCTCTTCTGGTATGTTGCTCTCGATTATGTTTATGCGCCTGTGCCTTTTAAATATACAGATACACTATTTCAAGTTAAAATACCAGTACTAACTAAAATAATGGCATATGTAATTTATTTTAATAAACATTTTTTAAACTGATTGATCATCGTCAGTTGGAGAGAACTAATATTGTTTAGGTTGATGTAAGTTCGATTGAAAATAAGGAATTATTATGTTTTTAATTTAGTTTTTTAAGTTTAAACTTGTGATAAATGACGAGAGAATTTGAGCTTCAGTCTCTGAAGTCATCATGGAACACATTATAATAACCCATTTTGTTTCTTCCAGGATTTGAAGGCTGTTTTGCGAACTTCAGTATAAATAATGAAATTCAACCATTCAATGGATCTGGCAGCATCCTGTCGGAGGTGCTTCAGTATGGGAAAGTGATGTCAGGGTGTTCAGGTCCAGTGGGGGGCGTGAGTGCTGCTGCAGCTCCAGATCCACTCAGTATAGGGCTCACTCTTGTCATCGTATTCTTTATCATCCTTCTGGTCGCCATACTTATCAGTTTCGTTGTATTCCGACTGCGACGACAGAAGAAAGAAAAAGGGGATGGACCAGGAGGCAGCCCAGGAGCGGCGAAGCAGAATGGAAGTATGACGTTAGTAGCTGGAGGTGGCGTAGGCGTGTCAAGTGGCGGGGGCGATTCCCGCGAGGGACCACCTGGTTTCCTGTCAGAAACTGGTGATGTATTGAGAGGTGGGCACCATCTCGTAGCTCCAGAGTTAATATCAAAGAAATACAAAGAGAGAGAGATTGTCGCTACAGAGATGAGGCCTCAGAGACCCGATATAATAGAACGGGAAGTTGTGAGCAAGTCCTTGCCACAGCATCCTCCTCTTCCGCCTCCAGGTGCTACGTCACAGAGTCAAGGACAGCCCCACCATCCTCACGAGCAGCCGCAACCTTCCAGTGGGGCTGTGGACTTGGAAGTGCCAGAACATTATGACTTGGAGAATGCGAGCTCCATAGCGCCATCAGACATTGACATTGTGTACCACTATAAGGGTTACCGTGAAGGGGGGAATGTTAGGAAATACAAAGCGACGCCACCTCATTTGCCACCCAGCGCTGGAGGGAGTGGTGGAGGCGGCGGTGGTAGTGGTCCAGTCGCAAGTTACCACCACAAGCACCAGGCGTCAGCACAGCAGCAGCAACATCGCCACTCCCCCCATCACTTCCCACCTGGAACGCGGTCTGTCGTGCCACCCCCTCCAGCATCCAGAGTGGACTCACCTCCAAGTACTGGGGCTGGAGGTAGCTCCAGCGGGGGAGGGAAGTTGCTCCAGAGCACGCCTCTAGCGCGCTTGAGTCCCAGTTCGGAGCTGTCCGCGCAACAGACCCCCAGAATCCTCACGCTGCAGGATATCAGTGGGAAGCCACTGCAGTCAGCTCTCCTCGCCACCACGTCGTCCTCGGGGGGCAAGGACGCCAGCGAGCGCAGCCTCAACAGCCCCGTCATGAGCCAGTTGAGTGGTCAGAGTTCGGCAGCAAGCCGCAAGGCTGGCCCTGGCGGGGGTGCCGGGGCAGGTGATGGGGGCCCTGGAGGTGCAGTGGGGCTCACGGCAGAGGAGATAGAGCGCCTCAACTCCAGGCCACGGACCTCCAGCCTCGTCAGCACACTGGATGCTGTGTCCAGCTCCAGCGAAGCTCCTCGTGGTCGCAGACTACTGGAGTCGGGAACTGGCCCTCCACCTCCAGTTGTGCACCACTTGAACCACCTGCACCACGCGGCCGCCAGTGCAGACCCACATATGGACAACCACAGCTCAACCACAACGGACGAGAGTGGCAACGATTCCTTCACATGCTCTGAGTTCGAGTACGATAACAACACAAACTCAGAGAACACAAATAATGCCAAACGTGGAGAAGCCATGTTTGGTGCAGCTGGAAAATTACCCTTAGCAGAAGCAGAAGATGAAGAAAGGCGAGGGGCAGAGAGTGGGGGTGGAACAGGAAGTGGCAACAAACCACCCTTGCCGCCTGTACCTGCATCCTATGACGGTTTTGATTCCTCCTTCCGTGGCTCTCTGAGCACCCTCGTCGCATCGGATGACGATCTCTCCACGCACATGGGAGCACCGATATACAGGCCCCACAATGGCTCACCGTCTGCAGGAGCCGCCCTCGGTTGGGATTACCTCTTAAATTGGGGACCCAACTTTGAAAGTCTTGTGGGTGTGTTCAAAGATATTGCAGAGCTGCCAGACTCAGTGAACAGTCGTGTGGCTGCATCACTAAGACTTCCAAGTAGTGCTCCAAAACCGTCTGAAGAGTACGTGTGACAAAAGACACATTCGTAGGTGAACGGACATCAGATCTGTTCTAGTATTAGTATTCCTCTACTTCGTTCAGTAAATATAAATATTTCAAATTATTGCCTAATAAAAGAAGACATTATCTGTAACTATATTTTAGAAGATAAATTTAATGTGAAAAGTGTACAGTACATTTATAACAAAATGCCAATAATAACTTGAGTCTGTTTTTAATGATTCAAGTTTTCTGAAAGTTGAGCTCTTGCCTCATGCAATGTGCGTACATTATTTTCATGAACAGATCTAATGTCCAGTCTTGTAATAATACATTCCTGCTCTTCAGTTAGTTATGCACCAAAGTCCCTTACTACCTTTTAACAGCGTCGAGAATTGAGAAATACAAACTGAATTAAAACTAATATTGTATAATGAACGAAATTGTTATAGTTATTTGTGACTAGAATGAAGTGTTTATCGCGGGAAAATGAGTGCTAATAAAAAGAAGAGTGTAAAGGTGCTCTCTTTAAGAGTTCAAGAAGTGATAAAACAGTTTTTGAGCATTTACGCTTTATTAATAGCCTGAAAAAGGGTTGTTAAAGTTTTAAAAGTATTGTAAAAGTGTTGTGATGGATGTGGAGTGCACCTCATGTTACTCATACTTGCATTTAATTCATAAGTGACTTACAGTATGCAAGAGGAAGGACACGACATCCTTTTTTCAAAATTAGTGAATTCGTCAGACAGCATTCGAATTGTTTTTCTTTATACATATATTTCCTTCATATGTGGTGTACCAAAATCCCTTCCAAAGAAGTGACATGACATTTGAAGGATGATAATTAGTGATTCAACCCACAAATTAAATGGTACATTGCTAACTTCAACTTACCAACTTTGAAACTAGTGATGAAATATATGGAACTTGTATCACTAAGAAACAATAGGCTGTAACGACACTGAACTTTATCTTCTAGAGATAATATTGTGAAAACTTAGATTGCTTTGTTGTCAAAATAATCTGGAAAATTAGGTTATTTAAACATTTTGTGAGAGCAACTTGCTATAGTTAAATGTGCTAAAAAGTGTATACCTAATTTTACAAATGATCACTTTTTTTTTTTTTTTTTTTACGTAATATGTTATCTAAGGATCTAAAAGTTAAACATTTTACGCAGAAAATAAATTTTTTATATAAGATGCTATCGAAGGATCTAAACGTTAAACATTTTATGCAGAAAAAATCTGTTTGTTTGAAGAAAATTTCTGAGGATACAGTACTGATTTTGTATAAAAAAAATGAAATAGTATTGTCACTGCCAGAAAAATACAGTGGCAAATAAGTTTGCCGAAACTACTGATTTTAACTTAATTTGATCCAGTTCAGTACACTATGAATTCAAAACTATGTATTTTGAATATTAAGGCTGTGAATGAGATACAGACTAATATCTGATTGTAAGTTTAAGTTTTCTCAAAATTTTATGATAAATCGGATGCTATGCATATAATTGGCATAGAATATAAAACACATTAAATAGGGTGAAACAGCCCAGAATGTAACTGAGAAAAATAGCGAGGAAATTGTGTAAGGGAATATTAAAATTCTAAATCTTCATCAAAATGACCTTACAACTTTCGCTTTCACAAAGATAGAAGAATTATATCAATGTTCGATAAAGTATTTCGTCCAATTTCTTACGTACATTTGCACAAAAAGAAATTTTCTGGTCGATCTTAATGTCTAATTGCAATTTCATATTCTAATACTCTCATTTACTCATGTAGATTATCTGAAAAATCATAGACATCCGAGAAAACAACCTGCATATCCATATATTATGAAATACACAGATTTTAATCTAAATACTTCCTTTTGAGAACGTGAAATGAAATATATTCTTTACATTTATATAACTCCTTAAATATCATATTTCAAAAAAATAAAATAAACAAATTTAGAAGTCAGTTCAACTATGTGGACACAAAATATTATTGATTTTCATACTGACATATAACTGGAATAGAATTGATTACATTTTTTAAATTAATTGTTACAATAGTCACTTTAAGACACATCTGAGAAGAGTATTGCCCAGACTGTTACAGATAATGGAGAAGGAAAAATTTTTAATTTTAACTCTCTACAAGATAGAGTTCAGTGCATTCATTTAAACCCTCCGAGGACTTGCCATCCTTAAAAACTATTGATCAGGGATTTATGTAACAAGCATTTCTTTAAGATAGCTAGCGCAATGTAAATGAGCCATTCTGATAAGTGCCGCAAACCCTGTGTATCAAAATATCTTACAACATCTAAACATTTGGGCCTTCTTTATTTAAGAAAATAGGTGTTATTCACTCATTAATTTCAATATTTTCTGCTAATGGTATGAAGACTGCCTTGTAGGAATATTTCCAGTACTTTTTAATTAAGACTATATGAATATGTAAAATGTGTGGTCATCTGCCACATTCAAAGAGCTTTAATAGAAGTCAACAGAATCGGCTAATACGTAAAAATTTAATCATTAATTGAGGTCATTTTCTAGCCATCTCGTTGATCTAATTACAGTTTAGTCCCCTGTTATATTTGGACATGAGCTTCAATTTTATAGAGGCTACATTTTGGATTTTAAAATTTTATTAAACTATGCTGTAATACACATCAGTATACAGACATTATTGGTAGCATAGCTCGACTAGATTCAACACTTCCCATTGGCAGCCATCAATTGACTGTTAATTCTATATAAATTTCGATTAAAGATTTATCTTACTATCAACTATATATTTTTGTAAATTAAATTGTTAAAGAAAAATAAGTGCCTTGTTCCAAGTGCTTTCGAATGTGTACCAGTACATTGAGTTTATATACAATAATAATAATTTTAAGACTATGTGAAATATGGTACACCAAAACTATTTAAGGAAGAGAAGCTTATAATTTCACCACAATTGTTTATTTTGTGTTATTATTTAGGGTGTAAAAAATGTTCAGTACCGATCAGTAGCAACATTAGAAATCGTCATAATTGAGTTGGAATTATCAGCATTGTTTCCTTTAAAATAATGTGTTTCATAATTTTCTTTTCATTACAGCTATGCTACTTAAAGTCAACTACATCACAAAGTATCATTAAGTACAGTACATTCCCTAATATCTTCTATTGAAAGAGTTTAAGATTATATGCTCAATTATTTGCCACATAGCTTTGGTACAAATTAACAAAGTGTTTGTTGCCATATTTTAGTGACACTGTCTTGTTCAGAAGAATGTGCTGGCAATGAAACCAACCTCCTGTAAATATAATTTGTATGATTTTTTTATACTGACATTGTTTTGTATGTACTGTTTGTGTGCATGATTTTTTTTACAGAATGTGCATATAATGTGAAAATGGAAAAATAAGGTTTCAATATTGTTTTAGCCATAAGCGGTAGTGCCAAATTTATATTCCATTTGTACATATATGTGTTAGAAATACGGACTTTGTAATAATAAAATTATCAAGAAACATGTTTTGTTATTATATTATTCCCTCGAACACTGCTAGCATTGCTTCTTCAATGTTAGGTTTGTAATAAAGATGTTCATGTTTTACTCAACAAATAAGACTCCAAAGTTAATATTACTGGGTATAATTAAAGCAGCAAAGAACTTGTCTGTATGTGATGTATTATTTTCTAAAAGAAGGATAGCACACTCTCCTTCTCTTTTTACTGCTTACCATTGATCAATAAAAATTATACTTGTACAGTAAAATCCCTCATATCCGGCACCCAAATAACCGGCAATACTAAAACAACTGCACTTTTGGCCAGGCAAAAAATAAAGTCATTCATGAAAAAGGGAAGAGTCAAACAAAGATGTAAGTGGTTTTCATGAATCGCACATGCCACATATTGTTTACTCTTTACATTGTTCACGTGTAAAAACAAAGATAGAAAACCCTGTTATGTACCTGGAGATCAGTAAGCTGTCACTTGGGCCGTGCAAACAATTGGGAGAGATGATATCTTTAAATTTACCACTTGAACTCGCCCGTTCAAAGGGATGTTGTACGAGTCTAAATAGGAAAGTGTGAAATTTTCTGTTCCTACAGCACGTAAAAGTTTCATTTAAGTGATAGAAAGTATACCAAGAAGACATTAGAAATATATTAAAGAGATTCAAATCATCGAGTGCTACTTCATCTTCATAGTTGCGACATTGGCTACACTGCTCTTCACTTCACGTGGCCGCTATTTAAAATTGTCATAAGGTTACGAAAACATTTAGTATTTTTTATGCTATTATGCATTACAATAAATTATGAACTGATGAATGTTCATTACCGTATTCAGTACTAAAAATAGACATTGTACGTCTTTCAAAACTTTATTTTTAAATATCTATATGAAAATTACTAAATTTCAACATGGAAAAAAATGTTTGTGCAGAACAGTATGTCTTTACATAACCTATAAATGCTTATTTTCCAATTATCCGACACTGGCTTTGTCCCACAGTTGCCGGATATGAGGAATTCTACTGTTATTTCTTAACCCAGTGCTGGTCACTATACCTATGAGCATTTTGCTCAGTATCAAATTTCAGATAACAATTACATCAAAGTGGATGGGGTTTGTTTCTCTCTCTAGCTGACCTTATAACTTTTGGCCATTACATGCTAGGAGAATTTTCTTCGAACAATAATGGTATTGGTACTCTGTAGAGAAAACATTTCTCAGACTAGTAGCTCAGATGGAATAATTACTGTCATGTCTTCATAAAGTCAATGGAATTATAATTTTATTCGGGTTTAATATTTCTGTTTAAAAGTTCCTAAATCTTCTGTGAATGCAGGGATTTCGCCAAGTAACTTATCCCTTTCTAAAATAAAATTAAATAAGCCCTATGTTTTATATATATATATATATATATATATATATATATATATATATATATATATATATATATATAGGGTGTATTCTAAATTGATGTCAAATATTTTGGGGACGTGTTCGTAACACAAAAACATTACAAAAGGTTCATATGAACATTGGTCTCAAAATAATTTATTTCAGAGTTACAAGACAAAATTTAATGTTACAAAAATTGCTCGAAGTGGCTTCCTCCTGATTCGATGTATCCCCTAAATCTGCGTTGAAATCCATTTGGATACGCTCTCAGAATATCAACATTAAGTACAGAGTCGCATAAACAAGGAACTTTAAATGTCCCCAGACGAAGAAATCCATTGGATTCAAATCAGGCGATCGAGCAGGCCATGCAATGAATCTCCTTCGACCAATCCATCTTTGGGGAAATTGATCATTAAAAAAATTACGAACTATCAGAATGAAATGAGCTGGAGCGGCATCGTGTTAAAACACTTTCGTTGGATGATGTCCAGAAGCACATCATCAATTAAATGATGCAAATCATTTCGTTCTGTTCACTCACAGAATACATTTTCTTCTGATTTCTTTGCTCTACAAAATACAAACAAACATAAAACCATCAAACAATCAGCAGTCAATGAAGGGACAAATCCTTTAATAACTCCCTAATGAATGGTTTTCAGACCCATGTTCTTATTAACTTTTTAAATTGTTTTGATGTTAAGAACACGTCCCCGAAATATTTGACACCAATTTAGATACATCCTGTATATATATATATATATATATATATATATATATATATATATATATATATATATATATGGCCAGAAAGTGTTAATGCAGTTATGAACATTTTTCTCAAACTATATTAGTATTAGTATTTAGTATTTATTTATTTAACCTGGTAGAGTTATACCGTACATAACGACCGTCAGGCCTTCTCTGCCCCTCTACCAGGAGATTCCAACTATAATATGAAGAATAAAATTACAAAATATTGTGATACAGTACATCAAAAGAAAGGCCCAAGTCTTAAGAAAACACGTGTTCTCACTTCAACTCACTATATTTTCCGTTTCAAGAGTTATATAAGGACAAGTACAATGTTGGGCTAGTCTCGGCAAAATGCTGAGTACCGGTATGCGACCACCAGAGTTATACCGTACATAACGACCTCTGCAGAGTAAAATGAATTTTGAAATAATCTACAAATATGAATTTTAATACGAAAGTACTGTAATGAATACAAACCCAGAATTAGGCTTTAATCAACACAAAATAAATCTGTATTTACTGTACAACTATAACAACGAGAAACTATGGTAACCAAAAGCATAGATATGTGAAATGTTATTTTTTGTACTTCAGCATTATAAACAATCATTATCATTATTGAAAATCGTTCACAATATGCCACATTATTGTAGGCTACCAGTGAAGTAAAATATTACCATGCCAATTAAAAAGTCGTAACTGCTATTATGATGGCATAACTTGTGCCATGAAGTTAATATTATGAAATGATGTGCCATCCAATAACATTCAATACATAGTTATTATAGCCACCCCATTTCTTCATAGTTCATGATATCAAACTAGGCCTACCTATCATTATAAATTTAGTATGTTATTTCTTTATTAATTCTCTTATAATGCTGGCATACAAAAAAAAAATAGCCTAGATATGAAACACGTTTATAATTTATTATTACACAGTTATTTCACAGGAAACTCTCATTGACTCATGTGATAAAGTATAACATTATAAACTTGTTTCATGATATACTTTTATAAAGTTATCATAACATTCTCCCCACATTTAAATTTTCACATAATCTGACAAACAGGTTGGTGGAGATGGGGGAAGAGGTCTTGTATTTCTTCTAGGTTTTAATTCAGATTTAAGCTGTTGGTTAGCAACAAGAACTTTCATAAATTTAGGCTTTTACGGTAAATATAATCAGAAATAGACTTTTGGATATTCCACACCGTGTCCTGGAACTTAACATTTCCAATGCATCATAACTATATGCAAGTTCCATCATTATGGTTGATGGATTCTACCAGAGGAGTCATCTGCTCTGTTGGGTTTGTTATGTCTGAATTACTTCAGGCAACTGAGCCAGACATAACGAGCCTACAGAGTAGGCAGTCCCTCTAGTAATACCTAACTACCCGATGTTGGAACCTATTACCACAGTCTAGCAGAGGCGTATACTGGTTAAAGGGTTTGGGCTACCGCTGACCCTATTATTACACAAACTATATCTAACAATTACTTTAATTTTAATTACTATGGTAAAACTAATAATACAAAATTATTACATTATGTTATATTATAAATTTTTTCTTTTGTAATTTCCTTGGGCTACCGCCGGTAGCCCCGGTAGCCCGCAAAATACGCCCCTGCAGTCTAGTATATAAAGTCACGAAGCTTGAGTTGTGAGAGTGCTAGGAACAATAGACTGTGCCGGTACTATTTCGCATTGTCTTTAATGAGGCGATATTAGCGATCCTAGTGGTTAGCAACAATCTATGGATGCATATTTACTACGTATTGAGCTTTGTGACTGTATACACTAGACTGTGCTGTTACAGAGTTCGAAAATATTAAAAATGTTAAATTCCAGTACACAGTGGAATACCCAAAACTCTATTTCTAAAGGACTTTAGAATTTTGAATCAGATTCAAAGAATTTAATCTTAGTATTTAGTTCATGATAGGGAAGTCTATTTAGAGTTGAGTTTGCTTGCTCTCTTTCAGCATTTTCTTCAGTTTTATGCTCTTCAGTTAATTCTTGGATTTCTTCAGCATCAGTGGTACCGGTAATCTCACCTTGAGGAACCAAATGTCTAGTCAAGACCATTTTATTGTATTCTGGAATACACATTTATCTAAAAAACATTCTATAAAATTTTTTTTTAGTAAACTTGATTAGTACCGGTATAATTTTCTTAAAGCATACCATGAAATGCATGGCAAGTTTGGAAAATTAAATTGATTCCCATAATAGTTAATTTACTACTATTTCCACAACTTGGGACATCTGGCCGACATCTACGGCTGACTACTAGGATCCAGAATACAAAGCAACCACTTTGCAGATTTAGTACCAAAAAATAAATTACATACCGTACTGTTGGTTTCTTTCCTCAATTCCAGGTTTTTTTAATTGTAATACTCAGAAGCTTCCAGGAAATGAGAAAGTGAGCAATGAAATATTTGTTTCAATCGTAATAATCCCGCTAATTAATATATTTACGAAGCACAGCCATATAAAGTTGCATTGTTCACAAAATTAAATTTAAAATACCCGGTTTCTTCAGCAGTTCAAAATGCTGCTCACAGGTAGCAGGATAGACAAGCAGTAGCAATTTACAATTTCCATCAATGGTACAAGACAAAATATCCTTTATACTGTATTTTAATTACATTAATTATTGAAGAGAAAATTATTTAAATGTGTAGAGTATAATATAAACAGAGCGAAAGTCAGCTAAAACTCTTTTACGAATAGTGCTACCATCTGTGAATATTCTGTTTATGCTACTGATTTCAAAATGGTGGGTGTCGTAAGGGTTGCGTACTAGAAGATGATTGGAAAGATTTTGTTGGTTTAATGATACGTTTGTGAATTCTTGAACGGTTTAGTGTATTCAGCCTTTATTCCTATATATTTGTAATCTTCTCCAATTATGGGCTCAACAAAGAAACACAAGATTCGAGATTCCAAGAAAAGGAAGCATCGTAGCAGAAGTAAATCTCGTTCTCCGGAACGAAGCAAACATCGACATCACAAAAAACATCATAAAGATAGGAAGAAAGAGAAGATAAAGGATAAAAATGGAGAGTTCATCAATAAGTACGACGGTTATGACAGTGAAGGTAAGTTACATATGTATTAGATTTCATTTCTTTTCAGGTATTTTTTTAGCTGTTAAAGTATTGAACGTTGATTTCATCCTAACGTTTTTAGGTTTAATATTACGTGTGACTTAGTATGCTGACACCTGTGATGCCCCTAATTGTATTTAATGATTGAAATTTTAAGTATTTGTTATGTTCCATAGATATATTTTGCAATATGATAAAAACAGAACCCAATTAAATTTCAGCATTTGTCATTATTGTCATCACCCACGCCTATCTAGCTGTAAGCAAAAATTCATTGTATGTGTGTTATAGATGTATATGTAGATTAGTATACAAACTGGTTTGAAGAGACAAAGTTTTGATGCAGAAATATAGGGCTATGCGCTGTTCTGGTGCTCGTTTTGGGCATTCTGCACGACGTGGACACATGGAGTCGAGGACTGACGAGATTAGAGTGGGTTAGATGAAGGGGATAGCTAAGTGACAGGAGGTGGAGAACTGTGACAAGGTTAAGAGTGGGTTAAATACCGGTATTATTGGTCTATACGTAACAGTGATTCCTAACTTATAAATAGGTAGGGGCATTAATTTATCATAGTGTATGGTCTAGATTACTGTAGGCCTACCTAAGTTTGAGCCGTTGAACTCTAGAATACAAGTAAGCAAACTGTTCCAGCATTAGTGACTGCCCCATGTCGAGCCTCGAATAAAAGGAGAGGAAAAACGTGAAGTTCAGTAAAGAGGATTGTGCAGTGTCTTCCGAATAAATATTCCTGGACAAAAGACAGGATAGCTAGCTTAGTAAAGGTTGTTGCAAAATAGACCTATCAAGTTAAGAAATGAGTAATGTTTTTGGACAGTGAAGAAAGACGAGTACCGTATTTTCCCTAGGCCTAGACCAAAAAAAGAAAAAGTACGTTCCCTTGTAGGCTACCAGAGAAAAAAATCAGCCAATGGAAGGAAATATACTTCTCTGTACAATTGATCATGATTTCTCTCAACGTCATTGCACGGTTTTTAGTTACCTGTATTCTAAAGTCGCTCTGTTTGAGCTCTGTTATAATGTGCGGATAAATCGTAAAACAGCGAACGCCAGTAGGGGAAGTTATCCCCACCCTCGCCGCTCGGCACCTCGCTCGCCTGCTCTCTCTCTCTCTCTCTCTCTCTCTCTCTCTCTCTACTATCTGTCCCGCTTCGGTGGATCACTGCCTACCGCCTCACAAGTATTTCATATTTTACAACACAATACAACCAAATTTACGTTTTTTCCTCGAACTAACATAACACAACACAATACAACGAAATTGATGTGCATTAGACAACAACCACATGTAATGTGTGGGCGTGCATTCGACACTACGTTTTTTCCTCATACTAACATATACTTTGAATAAAACAACACTCACCTGTTAACTTTGCACTGTCCTCAAAGTATATCGTATCAACGACACACATTGCATTTCTGCAATACGTTATGGCAGTTCCCTTGAACATAAATAGATTCATTTTCCCTTCTACCACCAACTCGCCTCAGTAGCTGAGAGGTCTAAAGTGTGACCAAAAAGCGTGCGTGCGTTTCGTTAGGAAGATACACGGATCGAATACTACCCTCTGCAAAGTCATAAGAAAAAAAAAGAGAGACAAGAGAGAAGGAGAGGCTGGAGAAAGAGAGGAGAGACAGAAGGAGGCAGGACGAAGTTCCTCTTTTGCTTCGTAGACGCCGCATTCACTTTTTTTGTTCCACTTTCCTCCAATAGATGTCACCCTACCCTAAACCATTATTTCCACTCTTTCCCGGTAGAGTGTGTGGTGAGCTTGTAGGGGGAAAAGTGAAAAGGGGTCGTGGGCGGAGCTTAGCGTTCGCTGTTTTACGATTTTGCCAATGTTTTCCATAGAATACGTAAGCAAAAACCAAGTAACACACATGAATGTCAGTCATATTATAGACCGATTATTTAGTCCTGACAGCTCAGCGACGCGAAGAGGGAAGTAATAGAAGTAGTGGGGAGAGCTCTGGAGTAGAGATAAGGGCGAGCAATCAGTAAAGGAATGCAGTACAGCTTAATTGTACTAGAAACATCGGCTCTACCGCACGCATGACATACGATCGCACTGAAGGCAAGTGAGTAACACATACACCCCTTGGCGTGACTAAATGGACTTGCTTGACCCAGGTGCACATCTCCGGCGACAGAATTAAATAGTTGTACTGTACTTGGGTTAGACACGTTATTATTTTTTCCTTTACACAGAAATATAATATTCGTCATTCTTACATCGACCTCTGTTGTCAACAGAGTGGAAAAAATCATGAATTTTTTAAAATTAATTTACTTTTTTCTTTATTTAAATTAGTTTTTTTATTTCAATAATTTTTTTACTGAAATACTTCTAATTAATTTTTTTAATTTGATACATTGAAGTAAACAAGGTATTGTTAATAACAAATGATCAAACAAGAGTTAGACTTTTTCCAATTTTAAGTTAAATTAAGAAACCATACTTGAAACAAATGAAACCAGATGCTCCACAACTGACTGCTCAACCTAAAATACACAAGCCTAATACAGTATACCAACCAGACCTCTAGTTAATCACATGTCTGCACCAGCATACAAGCTAGCTAAATACATAGAAAATATCATCAGAAACAATATACAATTTACCAATCACACTGCACTCAAGAACAATACAGACCTAGTCAACCACATCAAGGACAAACACATACTCCACAATTCAACACTAGCATTGTTTGACCACCAGTCTATCAGTGGTGTAGCATGAAATTTTGAGCAGGGGAAGCTAACTCAAGTTGTCTTTCATGCAATATGAGAAAACGTATTACAAAAATACAGTCTTAAAATAAATAGTAGTCAATTTCAAGTCAGCAGTCGAAGATTGGTTGGAACATCGTAAGTAACACCAATAAGGCATGACCTCAAATGATAAGCAGTAAAATATGATTTCACGGTTTACACATATCACTTAACAAATAGACACGTATAGGTATAACATGAGCTCACTCCCTGTCATACTTAGAGAAATCACAATATTAGTATCATTACGTAAGTATGCGTCTGTCTTTTGGTTGTGTCCTTCATTGACAGCAAGGGAGTTGGTCATTTGTTTTTTAAATCACACTTTTGTTCATAAGTCAGTCTTGATAATACAATTGTCCTAAAAAAAAGTCAAGTAAATTAGTGTCAGGAACTGTTATTTCGCTCATTATTTATTATATCAGCCACAATGCACACTAACACTTCAACTGAACACAACTGACGAAAAGGGATAACTCGGAAACTACTTATTTTAAATGTTAAAGCTAGCTTCTTGCGAGCCTTGCGACTAGGGTAGTTTAGTTAGAAAGGGATGGGAAATCTGCGGGGTGGATTACACAGAAGAAACTGGTCTCCTTGGAAGCTGGTGTGTGCAGGCTTCTTGTTTACTGCTGCATCACAAATCATCCTGAGCTGCCGCATCACAATATTTAACGCGTAAATATAAATTCTATTAAAATTAATAAATAATTTTCTCCATAAACTGCAGGTTTATTATGAAATTATTATTAACTGGGGAAGCTAAGCATTTTAGCTTACATTGACGCTACGCCACTGCAGTCTATATACATTCACTAACAAACCCATACATGAAACAATAAAAATACTAGAACATATGTTAAAATACAACATACCTCAACCACAAATAGATGAAAACTCAGCAAGTTGTTTTCAAATTGTTTCTTGGGTTGTGTTTAATGGTGTCTGCTTATTCAAATGTTTGTATAGTAACACAAGTTTTGATGCTTTGGGTAATTTGCTAGGAGACGTCGTTGCATATAGACTACTTTTACACTAAACCTAACCTTAGTGTATACAACGTATACTAAAACACTAACCTAACCTAAACTGTCACAGATTAAGGAAAAGGTTAGGTTAGGTCAGTTTAGGGTTTTAGTATATCTTGCAAAAACAAATTTTAGGTTTAGTGTAAAAGTGGTCTATATGCAACGACATCTCCTAGCAAATTACCAATGCTTTGTCTGTATCAAGCCTATTGTGTAACTTAGAATGTATAACGCCAAATGTAGAGAAAACACTCTCTACACCAGCAGAAGATGCTCTTGCAGTTAGCAGCTAATCACATTCATGACGCCTTTGCCATTACTAATGAGAGATTCTTATGACTTCCACCACTGCAGTGCGCACACACACCTAAAATCTCATCTGTGTACCTACATAATTTTTTAAAAATAAGATTTTGCTTTATATTTCACTATTGTAGGTAAGAATGAGGATCCACTATAGTTAATTTGAGCAAACAGAAGTGCAAATTCACGTTCTTCTACAATTAGTTTATATTTGGAGGAATGTTGAAGCTTAGGATCAACCAAAAAGCCCAAAAAATGTGATGGTGTAAGTGCTTGATTATAGTGCTTTTGAAATACGATGTCTTTGTTGTGAGATGATTCTTGTCTTCATGTATTACATTTCGTCTTTCCAAGTTATCTTTTAGAGCTGTCTATTTTGCCGGTCTGGGTAGTGCAGTATGTATAGCGTTGGCCTTCTGTGCTCGAGGTTGCGGGTTCGATCCCAGCCCAGGTCGATGGCATTTAAGTGTGCTTAAATGCGACAGGCTCATGTCAGTAATTTACTAGCATGTTAAAGAACTCCTGCAGAACAAAATTCCGGCACACCGGCAACACTGATATAACCTCGGCAGTTGCGAGCGTTGTTAAATAAACCATAATTTAAATTTTAAAAAGCTTTCTATTGTTCGATAGCTTGGCCAATTGTGCAAGTAAGTCAGTCTTGAACATTGTAATTGGGTTTTGCCTGTTATGTTCATAAACAAATAAGAGAAATAAAAATGAATAAATCATTTTTTCTGACAAATGTCAAGTGCTACTGATAAGTTTTAACATATTTAAAGGTATATGTACGTGAACAACCACAAATATTATCAGAAAATGCAGGCTCTAAATTTCTAAAATCTTATAAGGAAATGAACTCAAATTGGATAAAAATTACAAGGTACCACAAGACGACTTAGAATTTAAATATCTGGTAAATGTATAAAAAAAGGTTACTAATAATATTTTTTAGAATTCACTTTTTACTTTAAATTAAATTTTCCAAAATTTGAAAATTTTCACACATAGACTATTATTTCATAACTCCACAACCATTAGAGGTAGAATTCTGAAATTTTGTACACTGATTTAACATGCATTTATGCAAAAGGTAGACTACAGTAATGCCCATTTCTTTGAAAATAGAAACATTAGATCACAAATATAAATGTAAATTTTAATATATTTTATATAGAACAAATAAAAAATTAATTGTATTAAAATAAACAACTCTACATGTCTGAGAGTAGTCTACTTTTCAGAAATAAATGTTTATTACATGCAGGGAAAATATTAAAGGTGTCAGAGAGACCATACCAATGTTATGGTTACCAAATGATGTAACTGCAGAATTTTTTTTTTTTTTTCATACTTCGATAAAACTGGTTTGAAAAATATTATTAGTAACCTTTTTTATAGTTTTATCAGACATTTAAGTTCTAATAAGTCTTGTTGTGGTACTTTGTAATTTTTGTCCAATTGTGAGTTCATTTTATTATAAAATTTTAGAAATTTAGAGCCTGCATTTTCAGATAATATTTGTGGTTGTTCACGTACATATACCCTTAACAAGTCTTCTGCATTACACTTAATTTGAAAGTCACTTTTTTCGAAATCGAGCTGTGGATTTGTCTCTGTTTTCTACACAAATTTTCATGAATGTACCACTAGGCAAATTTTTTTATGTGTGCAGTGAGACAGTCCACAAGCATGTTCCATCTCACATCGTACAGTAATATTAATGATATTATTGAATTTAGCATTTGCAAAATGATTGTTGCGGAAGTAATTATTTTACAATTTCTATGACATATTGTTCTTTCACATTTGAAGTATTTTTTTTATAAGTCTTGAGATAGAAGGTTTAAAATATGGGCAGAACAACCGTAAGTAATCACATCAAGATCTTCACGATTCTTAAGAGCATCTCTCTCTTTTTTTTATATAGGCCTATTACTTGCATTGTCAGTAACAAAACTTCTAACACTGTTACATCTAAATTCTCTCTCATAACTTTAGAATCCATAGCAATTTCAGTCACATAATCTGAGGTGTGTGGGTGACCTGATTTATCAGTTGTGCTGTAGGCTATATAAGTGCGCATCACCTGCCTCTGTGGTCACTGTCTCACAAACTATTGGTTCTTTATGTGCCACAAGAGACCTTCACCATCGTTTTCAGGAATCTTAAATCAGTCTACATGAACATTTTCACCCAAATCCATTGTGCCCTACTGAAAACCCTCGCTTGTTAGTAAGTTATCACCAGTATACTTTTGCTCTTGCAACCTTAATAGTGGTAGAAGTTCATACTCATATTCATATTCACTCTACTCATAATTACACTTCATTTGATTGCAATAGTTACGAAGTAAATATACCCATATATTGAGAAAATATAGTACATCATTTAACACTGCACACTTTTAGCCATTGGTGTGTTATAATTAGAGACGAGAATTTCATGCACTATAAAATCCCAAAATATGCATGCATTCATGCACTATCAAACTATGAAACATGCACAATAAAGTGAAAAATACATTAAAATATCCACTTTTCTTATTTCACTTCACATTTTTTTTTTTTGCACAGTTAACATCGAATTGGTTCCTGTGCTTGTCAATCAATATGTTTTTGTAGGCAGAGAATGACCTGTCTACATTGCAAGAAGTTATGGGTGCAAACTTGAATGAACATATTTGTGACAGTGTCAGATCAAATTCTTCATTCAAGTTTTTGCCACAAATAAGCTTCTTCACTGAACAAAAGAATCAATAGTCCGGTTTCGCGTTTATGACCCTGTCCAGTTTATTTTAAAGAAGTTTTGTAATGTCTTACAAAGAACAACTGTCATAGAAAATATTCGGAAACAGAAGAGCAGTGCTTAGCTACCTCTTTACTGCAACAATACCAGAATAAGACATCCCCATATGATCTAATAAAATCTATTCCTTTAATTCATTGTGTAAAGAGTACACTTTTGGAACCTTTAATTGGAGGCGTATTTGAACTACATTAACACACGCAAACAGAATAAACAAACACAATATTTACCACTTACGAGATTCACACACTGCAAAGACAGTTTAGCGAATGACTCCAATTTTACTAGTAGTGGAAAAGGAAGAGAATATTTACAACCTTCCTGAAAGAGAGTGCTTTTGACCTAAGTTATTTGTCGGCAATTTCCTTGAACCCTCAATATTTCCTATTATTCTCAAAATATCCAACGTAATAAATCCATTTATGACACGCAGTCTATAGAGGGTTATCGATAAAGTGTTGTAAAAGTGAACTTCCCTCCAGTGAAACATCTTGTTGTGAAAATCTTAACATTTTAGTTCATTTTTCTGTTATTTAGTTTTTTTTCTTTTCCTTCGTCAAACCTGATTCCTGAAGCTAAAATAAGGGACATAAAAATCGAGAAACTGAGGTGTCCACTCAAAATCATTGAAACATGCATTTAAACTGAATATAATGTATATTAGCCTATATGCGTCATTAAGCTAAAAATATGCATTATGCATGTTTTTATTCCAAAAAAGGCCAAAACATACAAATATGCACAAAAAAGTACACATATTTGGAACCGGAAAGTAGTGAAATGGATAAATACAAAGTTTGAGCTGTGTCCTATATTCCTATAAAAGTGCATTTACATGGAGTTCTCGTCTCTAGTTACAATGAAAATTAATGGTCATGTTTAATTGTTCAGTAACTTTCCAAACTACTAAGAATAGAATTACACATTTGCAAAGGTGTTAATGTATCACTACTTTCCATTTGTTTTCATTCTTATATTTTATATCGTCATTGTGCCTTCATTAAACAGATATTTCAGGAGAAAGAAAAAGCATCATCACTTTTAACTCCATTGATTTTCAAAGCTACTTTCGGTATAATTTCAGTCATTACATGAAAAATGATGAAATTATACCGAAAGTAACTTTGAAAATCAAGGGAGTTAAAAATGATGTTTTTTTTTTTCTTCTGAAAAATTTGTTTAAATGCACTTTGTCTAGGAGATTTTGGAGGTGCAGGGACGGCATCTCACTTTCAATTTATATTAGAAATTTATAACAGGACTTCAGTCTGGAGATATTACCAGTACCATAAAAAACCAAAAAGATAAATATTTGGAAGAAATGTCAAATTTTAATTAGGCCTACCTGGGATGTGATTATAATATCTGTTTTGAAAATTAAGATGATAACACTAGCTTTTCCCAGAAACACCCACATGAGAACAAAATATAGCATACTGAAAGCAGTTGAAATTATGTTTTTGGGGGGAAGAAGAAACATCAGAATACACATTTTCGCCCAGAAAAAAAAATTAGAAATTTTAAAATCAATTGAAAGTAGAAACAGGCACTGATAAAATAAAATATAAGCGACGGAATTTAAGGAAATTCCAATGATTGCATGAAATGTCAATGTCAAACATTTGTCTAACTGGTAATAGTATTTCACTGTCACAGCAGTTTCCGTTATGTGGGATACAAGAAAGAAAGTTGCCTTTATGAATTAAGTTCTGCCCATTGTAATGCTGTCCTCCTCTCCAAACAAACTAATAACTCTTGATATTTCTCTGTCCCTTATGCGCACGCACTATTCTTATTAAAGTTTTCACAGATTTCTTCAATATCTCCAGAAGAATGCTAGAATAATATCGTAAAATAAACTGTTTGAATTTATCTTCTCATTCACAATTTTACCAACCTCTCATTTCACTGATTCCAACTGCTGTAGTTGGAAACTAATAATTAGCCACCTGCATGGCTCAGTCGGTTAAGGCACTTGCCTGCCGGTCTGAACTTGCGCTCGGGCGTGGGTTCGATCCCCGCTGGGACTGATTACCTGGTTGGGTTTTTTTTCCAAGGATTTCCCCAACTGTAAGGTGACTGCCAGGTAATCTATGACGAATCCTCGGCCTCATCTCGCTATTACCAATCTCATCGATGCTAAATAACCTCGTAGTTGATACAGTTGACCAACTTAAAAAATAATTATGGTAAATACGTTAATTATTTCATTCACATTAATTAACATTATAAGAGAATTTTTATTAGTAATGCTCTACATTCACTGTTACATGGTTTAAGTTCAATATTGAACCCAGAACAGACCATTGTTGTGCTATCAACCTCGTCACTTTTCTCCCATCCTCTACACCTCGTTATAAAAATATCGTCTGCTCTTCCCTCTTGCCACAATATCTCTGAAATATGGGAAAAATACTTAACAACCCATCACCATTAAAAACATCTTGTTACGAAACCACACAATAAGATGAGAGGATAATATTAAAATGGATTTGAGGGAGGTGGGATATGATTGTAGAGACTGGATTAATCTTGCTCAGGATAGGAACCTATGTGGGCGGCAATGAACTTGCGGGTTTCTTAAAAGCCATAAGTAAGTTATAAGTGAATAAAATATAATTTACATTTTGTGCCTACATTTTGTTATGAAATCACATCAGTGTTTTATAATAGCTGTTAGAAAGAAAAATATGACGTAAGGTAGTTAAATGAGATGTAGTTAACTTTTGAGTTGTCTTCTATGTTTGAGATTTTATTTGAGTTTGCTGAATTCATATGTAGGACTATGTAAGAAATATATGTGGAGTCAGAACTCAACATTCTCGATTGATAGTGTAGCTGTATTTTTTTTCACAATATTTTATTAAAACAATTTGTTGCTAATGTTTCTGAATGTGCAGGTTGATGTCTTTGTATCATAGCAGTGATCCCAAGAACTGATATAAATTACGTTATTGTAAACGTTTATGTACTTCGAATATTTGAAATATTTTGTGTGAATAATTTCGTTAGCAACTTTATATTTGGTATACATATTTTTTTAAGTATTATTGTGTTTTACTGCATAGTTTAATATCCAAGGCATGTTAACAACATAATGATACTCTTTAAAATAATTATTGAATATGATTGACATTGGTTCACATACTTGTGTCCCTATTTACCATTCCATATTCCTTTTCTGTTGTACAGTGTATGATGTATGTATTTAGCATCTGCCAGTCAACATACATGCCTAGTGAAACATACCGCCTTCAAGTCATTGATTTAAAGCTTAAAAGTTGGGCAAGAAGTGTCTAGCCATTTGTGTTGACTGGCTGCAATAAAAGAAGGCTGTAATTTTGCCTGCGTTTTTGTCCGTTTTTTCAGAATTATGCATTCCTGAAGAATGAGTCTTCAGGGCCTCCATTCAGAAAGCCTGTATAAGACAGATGATGTATGGAAGGTATAGTACTGGTTTATAGAAATCCACAATATTTTAGTGTCACTGAAAGGGATATTGTTTTTAATTTTCAGTAGAAAAATTACTGCCTGTAAATGTACAAATATATATTTTATAAAATTGTTTTAAATATTAGTGGTAAATATTGTTTGTAAACTGTAATCTATCTTCATTTAGTAACCATTGAATTAATGAGTTAAAATTTGAGAGATTTTCATGAGAAGTGCTGTTAATTATCTTGTAAATAAATCCATTAATTATACTGCTGTGCTTCATAGAGAAGTTACAGAAGCTTCATATTATTTCTGATAGTAATTTAACCCATGTTGTGAACATCACTTTTGTGTTTACACATGTACTTTTGTTATGAGAGCTTGCATGTATGACATTTTCAGATGGATCACTTGTCTTGACTTTGCTAGGAATTGACCTTATGAAGGATATACGTAAAGCATTTTAAAAATAAACTGTTTAGGGTTACTGTATTTGACACATGAAATTCCAGGACACACAAATCTTTCTTTTAAAAGTAGAAATCCTAACTTACTGCACGTACTGTTTCTGCATTAAACAGTACACCAGATGAACTCCTCCCCCATTTTTTGTAACTAAGACTTTTAATATGTAAGTGTAGAACATGCGGTTATAAATAAGTTTGGTTTTAAATTTGAATAAGTTCTTGCTTGGGCTATGGATTTTTTAGTAACATTTTGTCTGTAGGCTTTTGATAAAGTTAATCGGAATAAATTACTTCAGATTTTGGCAGGTGATCAAGTCCCTCAACAGATTATACAAAATATTTACAACATATATAAAACAACCATCATAGCAATTCGAAACAACAATAGACTTTCACAATGGCGACCCATTTATAGTGGAGTACAACAAGGCTGTGGTCTTTCACCACTTCTGTTCATTATATATATAAACAGAATCGTTCCAGATTGGCGACAGACACGCCATGGATTTATTCCAATTAATCGAAATTTGCAGCTTGATGCTTTACTTTTCGCTGATGATCTAGTTCTCATAGTATCAACTGAAGATGATTTACAATATTCAGTACACAATTTAAATATGGTCAATGAAAAATATAATATGGAAATTAATATTGAAAAAACGGAAATCATGTCATTTTGTGGGAAATTCCCTGTACCAAGTATAATCTGTTTGAATAATAAAATAATAGAAAGAGTAAATACTTTAACTTACCTTGGCTATACACTATCACCTTATGAGGAAGTAGATATTGCTGAAAAAATATGTAAATATAATAAAACAATGGGGATCATTAATAAAATCATGAAACCTTCACTAGTACAAAGACACACAAGAATAGGCTTGTGTAAAACCTTAGCACAGCCAGTATTAAGCTATGGTAGTGAAGCGTGGACTGTGAAGAATAAAGATGTCAGTAGAATAACAGCAAGTGAGATGAGGTTCATGAGAGCAACAGCTGGATATACTCGCTGGGATCATAAAAAAAAATGAGGACATAATGCAAGAACTTCAAATAAAACCCCTTATGCAGTTCATCAGTAAATATCAACTTCAGTGGAAGGGTCATCTCGAACGAATGGATCGATGCAGAATTTCAAAAGCACTGTTTCATTACCATCTGCATGGCAAAAGATCTCTGGATTGTCCGAAGAAGAGATGGACTGAAAATTCTAGTTTGAGACCGTAATAGGCCACTCGGCCTAATACTTGTTAGGAAGATGATGACATTTTGTTTGTGACTGTTTGGTGAAGCTGCAAATATGATCATTTGGAAAGATTTAGTTCTTTTGCATCGTATGTATCCCAACAGATCAGTTTTCAGTATGTTCCTCTCATCTGCCCATAATTTCATGGGTGAAAATGTTCTCTCCAATATTCGCCATTGCCTATTTCAGTGTGACAAATTTTACGTGCTTTGTATCCCAGCATCTACTGAAAACAGTCAACATAATATGTCGTAATTGTTGTTTCATACTTCGGTGTGTATATTTCAATATTGATTGCTGATTCCATATGTCACAACTTGTCACATTATTCAATGTTTAGATTGTAATGCAATGGAGCAGTGTCAATACATGCCATAATCAGTTATTGTTCAGTTTTTTTTTTATGTAAAGTGCAGCTGCGTTGAAATCAGATCTAATAACAAACTATCTAAGATTCTACTCGAAAATGTTAGTAAACCAAATGTGGTTTAATTGACAAAGACAAAGGTTTTGACAGTAATTAGGCAATTAAGGCACAATAAGCCATCACAGGCTACAGTGCATCCAGAACCTAGTAGAGGGGCCTGTATTAGAAAAATTAAAGTAACACTAAATGAGGGGGATTTAAAAAACAAAATGTTAATACATCTTGACTGTGCAATTGTAAAAATTGGGCTGTCTTTTAGACATCTGAATTAAATGAAAATAATAAAGCATTTATGCACCATTTACTCCAGAAAATCTCGTATGTATAGCAGCAATTCTAGGATTGCTATTTCTTGGGACAGTCCAGTAATAGATTCTACTAGCATTGTTCAGAAATTGTCATGAAACTATATAGAAAATCAGAGTGATAATTACAGGAAGAAGTTGTATCTTTCTGTTTTGTTCAAGCTGTGTTTCTTTCGGGTATACTGCCATAGCATCTTCCAGTTTCCCCAGAAGAAAATGATAAAGCAAACTTTATCACACTCACAAACAACTTGATAATTACTGTTCAGAAAAGAATTAATATTACTGATTTAATATTCGAGATGTTTAAGGTTTTTAGAATAAAAAAAAAATACTTTTTCATTTTTTTTTTGTAATATCGTACATTAGGCAGTAGGTTATTTATATTTTATATGTGACATAATTTGTATTCATCTTTAAGCAAGCTAACACACACAATAACAATAACAAGATATAGGAAACATCTGTTATAGTATGGTGTAAAAATACCTATAAATATACGACAGTCATTCGAAAAGAAATGCACAACATTAAATGAATTCAACTTTTATCCTAAATTTTACATAATGTGCATTAGATACATTCTTTAGGAACAGGATGTCACTTTTACATATCCTGTCTCTTTCAATTGCCTTATGCCACCTTGGAACTAGGGCCTGTATAGCCACACAGTAAGTTTGAACCAGCATGTTTGGGCCACTGTTTAGCAACCAACATTCACGAGGGAGTCCTCACCTTCAAACCTTGTTCTGCAAAGGGATTCCTCCAATTTATCAAAGAGATGTTAATCAGTATAATCACATAGTTCCAGATCAGGGCTGTAAGGCGTTTTAAAACACAGTAGCCATAACTTCTGTCGAAGGTGCAGTTTTTTTTTTAGTTCACATGATGCCACTCCTTTTGTTTGCTTCTTTTTCTCCAGTTCAAAATAGTGCAGCCATGTTTCATCTTCTGTCACCATTCTTGTATTGTTTTCCAAAAGTTCTCTGCACACTATTTATTGGGTTTCTTTGTGGACTTCTGTCAACATCTTTGGAACCCACCTGGCAGAAAGACTTTTTCAACCCCTACTGCTTCAATATTTAGCATACACTTTGTTTCTCCTATTCAAATTTGGAGTGACAATTCTTTCACTGTTATGTGTTTGTCAACCAAAAACATGTAGTTACTCATTGCACATTGTCTGGAGTTTGTGCAGTGTGTGGTCTCCTGCTGCGAGGAGAATTCCTGATATTGGCATGCCCTCATTCACCAGGTAATCTGCTTGCCTATCAACTAACTGTACTACAATCGATTGCGACATCTCTATACACCTTTTTCAACCTCTTGTGAATGTTTCTCACTGTCTCATTCTCACAACTCAGGAATTCTATAACAGCACGTTGCTTTTGACGAATGTCAAGTGCAGCAGCCATCTTGAAGGACTGCTATGATGGCGCCACTCATGGGAATGGTTGAATTAAATTTTAATACAAGCAGGGAGGATGCTTCTATGAGCTCCATAAATTGCAAAAGTTTAGAATAAAAACTGAATTTTTTGGAAGTGGAATCAAGTGGAAACATGAACTCATTATTGGTTCATGAGCTTTCTAGCTTCCCAGTACTGGTCACTTTCTCTTGTCCCATTTAAAGCTGGATAGAGTTGGAGGTGATCTTTGTTCATTACTTCTTTGAGCCCACGAAGTTTGCAGTTTGGCTGTGGTAAAATTGCAATATGATTAAGGTATGCTTACAGACAATCATGGCTAGTATGGAGGCAGAATATGGCCACTGCTTATTTTCTTGGCCAATCAGAGGTAGGGGGAATGGTGCTAGCCCACTGTTTAGATTATGTTCTGTTACGTAGTTTTTCGAGATTGATGTGTTTAGCGGATTGGCGGATATGTATTTTGATGGTGTTGGAAGATATTTTTTAAATATTTAGTAGAATGATATTAGTTCTTTTCTTAGTCAATATATCTGCCTGTTCATTACCGTATATCTTGCATTGGCCTGGGATTTACTGTAGGAAGACTTGCTTGTGTTTGGTCCTAAAATGTTAGATTACAATTTGGCATTCTTTGATCTTCAATGGAGGACTCACTTGCAGAACGTACAGATTGAATATTGGACTTAGAGTCTGAAAATATCACCACACTTTTGGACTTCATGTGTAGATTGCTGAGCTGGGACAGTACTATCACAGACTAGTATATAATCACGAAGCTTCAGTTGATGAAGGCACTAGGAACAATAGACTGTGCCAGTACTGTTTCACATTGTATGCGATAAGGCAATAGTAGCGATTCTAGTGGTTAGCAACTATCTATGGATGCATATTCTCTACGTATTGAGCTTCGTGACTGTATATACTAGACTGTGGTATTATTCGGATTGCAGAAATTCGCCATTGTGTGCTGATCCATCTGTACCAACTGGCCTATAGAATGAAAATATGTCACTATACAGAATGAAGAGTAACTTCTGCACCAAAATGATACTGGTAATAGATCGTTAGGAGAGATTTGAAAAATCTATATAAGTTTTTTCTCTAACATTCACCGTTTTAGAGGAAATCATTATGCTTCTATGAAACATTTGGCAACATCACAACTGCTCCATTAACTCAAAGCAAGTGTGACCTTCTCCTCCCCCCTAGTTGGTAATATGTATGTGACGTGCACTGCGTTGCAAGATTTATTTAAACAATTTTCACTACTATTCAGTTTAAATTCATGGCTAAACAGTTGGTAATATGTATGTGACGTGCACTGCATTGCAAGATTTATTTAAACAATTTTCACTACTATTCAGTTTAAATTCATGGCTAAACAGTTTAATTTGCGAAAAAAGATTCAAGATATTAACTGTTCAAATTATTTTTACCTATCTTATATAGCAATCAGCCATTTCTCTTAGGCCACTAAACTAGCCAGCATTTTGGAAGGCAGTCAGCTGCTATATGCACCGTAGCATTTCTGCTATGTGACATCACAAGCTTGTACAGTAGAACCAATCGGAATCAATCAGTAACAAGTACTTCTCGAGTTCGTTTGTTCATGTGTGAGTGTTTCAATACATTGAATAAGAACTACTAACATATACTGTGTGTGTGTGTGTGTGTGTGTGTGTGTGTGTGTGTGTGTGTGTGTGTGTGTGTGTGTGTGTGTGTGTGTGTGTGTGTGTGTGTGTGTGTGTGTGTGTGTGTGTGTGTGTGTGTGTGTGTGTGTGTGTGTGTGTGTGTGTGTGTGTGTGTGTGTGTGTGTGTGTGTGTGTGTGTGTGTGTGTGTGTGTGTGTGTGTGTGTGTGTGTGTGTGTGTGTGTGTGTGTGTGTGTGTGTGTGTGTGTGTGTGTGTGTGTGTGTGTGTGTGTGTGTGTGTGTGTGTGTGTGTGTGTGTGTGTGTGTGTGTGTGTGTGTGTGTGTGTGTGTGTGTGTGTGTGTGTGTGTGTGTGTGTGTGTGTGTGTGTGTGTGTGTGTGTGTGTGTGTGTGTGTGTGTGTGTGTGTGTGTGTGTGTGTGTGTGTGTGTGTGTGTGTGTGTGTGTGTGTGTGTGTGTGTGTGTGTGTGTGTGTGTGTGTGTGTGTGTGTGTGTGTGTGTGTGTGTGTGTGTGTGTGTGTGTGTGTGTGTGTGTGTGTGTGTGTGTGTGTGTGTGTGTGTGTGTGTGTGTGTGTGTGTGTGTGTGTGTGTGTGTGTGTGTGTGTGTGTGTGTGTGTGTGTGTGTGTGTGTGTGTGTGTGTGTGTGTGTGTGTGTGTGTGTGTGTGTGTGTGTGTGTGTGTGTGTGTGTGTGTGTGTGTGTGTGTGTGTGTGTGTGTGTGTGTGTGTGTGTGTGTGTGTGTGTGTGTGTGTGTGTGTGTGTGTGTGTGTGTGTGTGTGTGTGTGTGTGTGTGTGTGTGTGTGTGTGTGTGTGTGTGTGTGTGTGTGTGTGTGTGTGTGTGTGTGTGTGTGTGTGTGTGTGTGTGTGTGTGTGTGTGTGTGTGTGTGTGTGTGTGTGTGTGTGTGTGTGTGTGTGTGTGTGTGTGTGTGTGTGTGTGTGTGTGTGTGTGTGTGTGTGTGTGTGTGTGTGTGTGTGTGTGTGTGTGTGTGTGTGTGTGTGTGTGTGTGTGTGTGTGTGTGTGTGTGTGTGTGTGTGTGTGTGTGTGTGTGTGTGTGTGTGTGTGTGTGTGTGTGTGTGTGTGTGTGTGTGTGTGTGTGTGTGTGTGTGTGTGTGTGTGTGTGTGTGTGTGTGTGTGTGTGTGTGTGTGTGTGTGTGTGTGTGTGTGTGTGTGTGTGTGTGTGTGTGTGTGTGTGTGTGTGTGTGTGTGTGTGTGTGTGTGTGTGTGTGTGTGTGTGTGTGTGTGTGTGTGTGTGTGTGTGTGTGTGTGTGTGTGTGTGTGTGTGTGTGTGTGTGTGTGTGTGTGTGTGTGTGTGTGTGTGTGTGTGTGTGTGTGTGTGTGTGTGTGTGTGTGTGTGTGTGTGTGTGTGTGTGTGTGTGTGTGTGTGTGTGTGTGTGTGTGTGTGTGTGTGTGTGTGTGTGTGTGTGTGTGTGTGTGTGTGTGTGTGTGTGTGTGTGTGTGTGTGTGTGTGTGTGTGTGTGTGTGTGTGTGTGTGTGTGTGTGTGTGTGTGTGTGTGTGTGTGTGTGTGTGTGTGTGTGTGTGTGTGTGTGTGTGTGTGTGTGTGTGTGTGTGTGTGTGTGTGTGTGTGTGTGTGTGTGTGTGTGTGTGTGTGTGTGTGTGTGTGTGTGTGTGTGTGTGTGTGTGTGTGTGTGTGTGTGTGTGTGTGTGTGTGTGTGTGTGTGTGTGATAAATGAAAGGAGAGGCTGTAAAAAGACAAGTACTGCACAGGCTGGCGTGGAAAATAGTGTTTAAGGCGTATAATTATTTTAAAAACATTGATGAGCAGAACGCTGCCAGCCATCTTGATGCTGGCTACAACATTGCCAACGCGCAAGAAACTACTACAGAAGCATGTGTTGTGGGACTGAGAATCGTGCAAAGAATATTGTTAGTAAAGAAAAGAGGGTTTGTTTGGTGTCATGCTTAAAGTAATTAACGGCTAAGGTCATTATTGTCTTTTGATAATAATTTAAATTCTCTCCTGCGCTATTTGTTTTGAACGTGCGCGTGAAGTACGATGTGGCAATGTTGTACACTGCCTTGCTCTCTCTCTATCTGTCTCTCTCGACGTAAACGCTAGCAGACGACCGCCTTCCGAATTCCTGTTGACTCTACCACAATAGAGTGCTGCAAACATTGGGGAAAGACTATTTTTTTCCTGCATAACGGTGCTTTATTGAAGGAAAAGTGTAATAACAATTTTGTTATATTCAACATGTAGAAGTCCACACCTGTGGAGTAACAGCTAGCGCGTCTGACTGCGAAACCAGGTAGCCCAGGTTCGATTCCCGGTCAGGGCAAGTTACCTGGTTGAGGTTTTTTCTGGGGTTTTCTCTCAACCCAATATGAGCAATTGCTGGGTAACTATCGGTGCTGGACTTCGGACTCATTTCACCAGCTTTATCACCTTCATTTCATTCAGACGCTAAATAACCTGAGATGTTGATACAGCATCATAAAATAACCTAATAAAAAAACATGTAGAAACGCCTCTTAAATTTAGATGCAGAGGTTACCATCCACCCTGTATACCCCTGCTTCAATGTTGACATTATCTTTCATCTGCGACCCATCTGTGTAGAACTGAAACCAGTCATATCTTGGGTATCTGCTGTTGATAGTTTCCAGTGCAAGCTGCCTAAGCTGTTCTTGATTGTATTCTTTTTAAAAAACAGTCTGTGTGAGGTCAAGAGAGAGGTCAATCGGTGATAGTTGAAGTGGGTTTGTTGAATAAAGTAATAATTCTGGGACACCTGCAAATTGATATTTGTTTTTAACTTCCGCAACTTTCTGAACAAAACCACACTGAGTCTTCAATATGTGCTCATTGCTAGGTTGATACATTCTCCAGAATTGATCATCAGGGAGTCTGATGAGTTTTTCATAGAAGATAAGTGCTTTCTCTTCAATTATGTCAAGTATAGGTTTATTTCCAGTGACAAAATGCATTACATCATTAGGTGTTTTAATACCACCAGGTTTTCAAGTTTCTGGGGAGTTGATTCATTTGTAGAGATAAGCGGTTCACATGAATAGGTTATGATTGAGAGAATACAGAGAGTGGAAGTGAACCAGCCTTGCAGATTTTTTCAGAGCAAATAGCTCATGTTGTATGTAACAAAAAACTATAATATCATATTGGTGGACAGTTAATAGTTTTTTCAGATTCTGAAGACGTCATGGTTGATGTGGTAAAGTAACTGAAGGAAAATACAAAGAATGAGTTCCAGGAATGTTTCCAGCTACTTTACGGATGTTGGCTGAATATGTAGCTGCAGAAGGACATTACTTTGAAGAAAATGTGTAAAATTTGTTACTGTACCGTGTTTTAATAAACTCTATAAAAACACTTGACATTTATGTAAGGGCATAAAGGAATTTAAAAAAGAATTATCAGGCAAGGATAAACGCAATCAAGGATGAGAATGGTGACTTCAAACTCTCATTCCATCCTGAACAGGTGGGAGAACTATTTTGGGCAACTACTAAATGTACATAGGCCAAATAGAAATGATCAGGACGATATTCAAATACAAACTGCTGAGCTATTTATACTCGAACCCACACACTCTGAAGTCGAAATTGCAATAGAAAATCTGAAAAAGTACAAGTTTCCAGGTATCAATCAAATTTCAGAAGAATTAATACAAGAGGGTGGAAATGCATTATGTAATGAAGTTTGTAACCTTGTACTTCCTATTTGGGAAAAATGAAATTGTACTAGAACAGTGGAAGGAGTCCATAATCATATCTATCTTCAAGAAGGAGGGCAAGATTAATTGCAGTAACTTTTGAGGAATACCACTTTTATTGATGCCATGCAAAATGTTATCCAAAATTCTTTTGAGAGGATTAACTTCCTATGTAGATAAAATTATTTGGGATCATCAATGTGGTTTTAGTCATATTGGATTGACTATTGATCAGATTTTTTGTATTTGGTGGATATAGAGAAAAAAATGGGAGTATAAGGGCACAGTACACCAGTTATTCATAGATTTCAAAAAGGCATATGACTCAGTTAAGAGAGAAATTTTATATAATATTCTTATTGAATTTGGTATTCCCAAGAAAACTAGTTTGATCAATTAAAATGTGTCTCCGTGAAACATACAGAAGAGTCCGTATAGGCCAGTTTCTGTCTGATGCTGTTCCAATTCACTATGGGCTAAAGCAAGGAGATGCACTATCACTATTACTTTTTAATTTTGCTCTAGAATATGCCATTAGGAAAGACCAGGAAAACAGAGAGGGTTTGGAATTGAACAGATTACATGAGCTGCTTGTTTATGTGGATGATGTGAATATGTTGTTGAGAGAAAATCCACGAACTATTAGGGAGAACTCGGGAATTTTACTTGAAGCAAAGTAAGGAGATAGGCTTGGAAGTAAATCCCGAAAAGACAAAGTGTATGTTTATTTTACGTGATCAGAACATAGTACACCAATATGGCATCACTTATGAGGCAACTAAGCCAGGAGATAATGTGTAGGTTGGCCAGTTCCTTTCCCCCTCCATTGTATACATCACTAACTAGCAACATACTGTATTACACTAGTCAGACTTCAGATGTATTCAAACAATTTATTCCTCTAACACCTATCATCAAGCAAGATGTACTGTACACATCAGCCAGAACTTCTGTCAGAAGTAGTATATTATATGAATAATACAGTAGAATCTTTGTATATGGCAGCTATGGGACAAAGCCAGTGCCGAATAACCGAATTTGCCGGTTAATTGAAAAATATTTTATAGATTATTTAAATATATAATTGATACGCTTGTTCGGAGATGCCGCAAGTACTGTTTCCAAACCTACATGGGTCACTTAACTGGCTATTTCGAAAAGGGGCTGAGGTCGTGAATTATCTGTTCTGCCATTTGTTGAGGAGGCAAAAAATTACATATTATTTACCCAATAGATATTTGTGCGCCCAAAAAAAGGCACATATCTAATGGCATAGCTATAACAGAATTCTGTGGAGTGAACACAGTAATTGTCTACTTAAACAAATGATGGCTTCCGGCCTCACTTCCAGCGATCTAGATAGCTGTTTCTTTGTTTAGTTTGTGCAGTGATTGTATGAACATTGATAATACTGCAATCTAGTGGTGATAGATTCAGGTGCTTCATTCAAAAATGTAAGTCACTACATCAATTTGTAATTTACTTACTGACTTTCCATCATATTTTTATTTTCCTTATTCAAAAGTGCTGTTGTTTTGGAATTGCTGGATATCTGGGTACCAGATACGAGGGATTCCACTATATAATGAAAAAGAAGTGCTTTTTATTTGTCCTTCACATCATTAAATCTATCTGAAATTAGAATAATAAAGACTATAGGGTTTTTAACCATATTTCTAAACATATTTTATGTAACTTTAAAGAATTTTTCAGATCTGTATGTTCTTAATACATTGATTATTTTTATTAGGAACTAGCTGTACCCGTGCGCTCGGCTGTACTTATTAGAAATAAATATAAAGTAATTACATAATTAAAATAGAACATTGGGTCCAGGAAACATTCGTGTTTGATAGAAGAATAAATCGTTTAATATGCTACTTAATTTAAATTCTATTTAAATAATTAAAATGCTATCATTTTGGTCCAGAGACCACTCATTTGGTGCAAAGATAATTCGTTTAACATTTTTCTAAATTAGTCTTGAATGCATCCTTTAATAAATCACTCCAAATTAATAGAGTTGATTGTGTACGAAGATCATTTTTATGTTAGAGAAACTACAAATTTCAAATAGTGAAGGTTAATTAGCTTCTGAGATTACTTCATACAAACACACAAAATATTCTCTGTATATTAATATTGATA
The DNA here is from genome assembly GCF_040183065.1 of Periplaneta americana. Taxonomy (NCBI): domain Eukaryota; kingdom Metazoa; phylum Arthropoda; class Insecta; order Blattodea; family Blattidae; genus Periplaneta; species Periplaneta americana. The sequence goes on from NC_091127.1 coordinate 54,659,334, forward strand.
AACAAGGCCACCTTAAATAGACGGAGTCATTTGTTTTGATTTCATTGTAGCCACTGTCGTCGTTCCTGCAATAACTCCTATGTCACATATCGATTTTAAGATTTTTGCTCTATTAAATAACTTAAATAGTGATGCAGCAATAATACAACCTATTATATATCACTTAATTATATTTCTTTCTTTCGAAAATGTAAGAATTCACGATCTCCAATGCACTACTGCCATAGAATGAATAAATTTGTTTTTCTTCCTACTAAAAAATTTAATATTTTACACATAGAAGTTACGGAACAACAACACTATAATCTGAGGCGGCGGTGGAAATGTATTGTTATTTTAAAACTTCTGTATATCCTTAAATATCAGTCCTATCAAAATTTTTCCTGGGATAAAACTTATCGGAAATCATTTTTAATGAAACTTTTGTTATGTAACATTTTTCACAAAAATCAATAATAAGCTAGATATTTCGGTTTATTTAATTCAGGCCCCCTTATAACCCCCTTTTTAAATAAAGTATTTTGAATGCCATATAGCCTAAAATCTAAGTTACAACGAACTTAATTTATATTCCAATTTTCATCGAAATCCAGTCACCCATTATCGCGTGAAAAGGTAACAAACATCCAGACAGACAGACAGACATACAAACAAAAATTTCAAAAAAGTTATTTTCGGTTTCAGGATGATTAATTATACATGTTAACACCAATTATTTTTAGAAAAGCGAAAATTACCAGAAAAATTTTGCTTACAGATTTATTATTAGTATAGATATTCCATTATACAATGATTCTCCTCAAACCAAACCAATAATCTGCTGTCGCCAAATGTCCTTGTCCATAGCATCATCATCATCATCATCATCATCATCTAAGTTTGGGAGTGTGTAGTAATAATAATAATAATAATAATAATAATAATAATAATCAATACACTGATAAATGATTAAAAATTATATTATTATTATAATAAATACAAAACAAAACTTTTCTTATGGAGATAGCTGTAATCATTGAGATATCTCAATGAGAGGTCACGATGTGGAAATGTGTTATTCTAATGAAAAGCTTACCAAATTGTAAGGATTAGAGAGTACACTCAAAAATCATTTTAAGAATGGTCAGGCATTTTGCTTTCTCATTATATGAAGTAAAAGAGTAGGCCTAAGTGTTGTGATGTTGCCAAAAAATCTATTTAGAAATTTTTGCAGAAATACACTTTGTCAGTCCCTGATGCTGAAAAATATCATTTTGAGTATCCATCAATCTTTGCACAGTGGTTTCTTCTAAATTATTTTACAGATTTTTTTTCATATTCATTATCTGCTTGTCAATTTTTCGGGCGGTACAGTATGTCTCCAGAGTCCTATGTTTTGGTGTGAAATAATTATATACAGAATTATTTACATACTTGTTCTGAATTTTATAAGTTCCGAAAGTCCTCAGACTACTGTTTAAAGTGGGTTTAAAAGAGGTGGCAGTATGCAACTAATATGAATGAATACAGGAAGAGTGGTAGCATTATTTTCAAGAGAATCAATAATAAATTAGAAAAATTAACTTCAGAATGGAATAGGATATAACATACAGCCTATTTAAAAAAAACTTAGATTATAAAAACTACAAATCTCTTTCCAAGCAATATAATTAAAAGTTATACTAATAGAAAGTTACTCATATCTTACTACAGTGCATTCGTAGCTCGGCCGGACAGTTCTGTGACGGCCTTGGACTGGGTGAAGATTGGCACGCCTGCTGCCAGAGTTACACGTAAACAACTGGCAAGTCATGGGTACAGAACACTAACTACTCTACTAACATTAGGCTTACCTGAATCACAACAGATGTTGAAAGTGATGACCTTCAACTCGAACACATTCCCTATATCTCCAAAAGCAATTCTGGTTCACTCGCAAAAGTTCATGTTGACTAATTGCCTGTATTTCGCTCGTGATGTTGTCCTTCAGTTCTTGTAACGTGTGCGGATTTGATGCATATACTTTATTTTTTTTTTATATATATAAATAAAAATCGCATGGAGATAGGTCAGGGGAACGAGGTGGCCACAATCCTCGACTAATTATTCTGTCACCAAACACACTTCGCATTTCATGCATAGAATTTGCAGCAGTGTGTGCTGTAGCTGAATCCTGCAGAAACCAGCCACTCAATCGTTCATTTCTTGTTGTTGTTGTTGTTTTCTAATGCAAGGCGTTTGACAATAAAGTCATTTGACCCTCCAATATTTTTCAAAGATATTATCATGACCAGCCACTGAAGCACAGATTTTGAGGTATCCCGAATCCATTTCTTGGTTTGAGTTGCACAATGGGCAGTTAGGGGACTGATATATTCCAATTCTATGCAGGTGTTTGGCCAAACAATCATGGCCTGTTGCCAATCTAAATGCAGCTACAGACGATTTTCGTGGTAAATCGGGAATTAACTGTGGATTTTGATGCAGGGAGTTCCATTTTTTCCCTTGGGATTGAGTTATCAAATTTTGTTTGTTGAAGTCTAAGTATGTAGATTTAATAAATCTCTTCACAGAGTAATACGTAGATTTAGTAACAGGTCTGTAAGTAGCAGTGCTGCCCTTCTTTGCTAAAGCATCCGCATTCTCGTTTCCCAGGATTCCACAATGGGATGGTATCCATTGGAATAGAATTCTTTTATTGAGTGATATTAATTGAGAGAGCATTTTAGTTATTTCTGCTGTTTGAGATGAAGGTGTGTGTTTAGAGACGATTGACAGACTAGCTGCTTTGGAGTCTGACAATATAACTGCATTCCTAAATTTATTGATGTGGCATAGAAGATTCCTGAGACTTTCACTTATTGCAATGATTTCACCATCAAAACTTGTTGTTTCATATCCAAGAGATCTATATATAAAGTGAGAAGAGACAGCACGTAACACCTGCACCGGCACCTTGTTCCCTGGAGATCAAGGATCCGTCGGTGTATAAATGAAGCCAGTTTTGTGGAGGGTACCTAATATTAATTGTTTCTAAAGACAATTGTTCCAGTATTTCAGTGTTTACTTCTGATTTCAGTATTTCTTCTGTTAAATTTAGATTATATTCCATATTTAATAGAGTTAAAGGGTTTGGTTTAATTTGTAAGTTTTCTTTTAAATTCGGGATATTCATTTTCTGTTTTAATTCTTGAACAATAGATATGAAACTTTTTTGAGTTTTCAATCTACAGAGAGGACTGTATGAATGCCAATTTTAAGGTTTGCTTCTTGGATAAGGAAGATATCGATATTATTATCTGAGAGTATATTGGCTAGTTCAGTCTTCTTGGCTGATGTTATACCGCCAGCATTCCATTGTAAGATGATTAGTTGATTCTGTACCATTAAAGTAGTCCCCGCCCGGAGATCCGATTGGGGGACTATTTTACCTCCGGATAATTTTACCTTAATGGTACTCATTTCATATTGGAGCAGTTAAATGGCAAGTTGTAGCCGATTTAAGTGAACACCATATTTTAACGTTTTGGTGGCTACTTCATTCACACACAACCCCCAGAATGTCTGGAGGACCACACCTGCTGTTGGTCGACGGGTCCATTGGACCTAGCTGGGAGATCTTGTTGATCACCAGCTTTCCCTCCTTAAGCCACTGGAGGACGATTTTAGTGCCATAGCAGGTCAGCACTAGGAACAGAAAAGTAGGAAGAGGAGGAAGGAAAGGGAAATGAACCCCTAGGCCTAATGCCGTCGGGATCAAAGAAAGTAAGAGTTCAGTCTGAGGACTGGATAGGAAAGGGTAAAGAGGGAATTAGGTATTGGATAGAGGAAAATTATACCAAATTCAGTCATTAACCCATCAAGCTGACCAGTGCTAATGGATGAGTAGCCCCTCCCTTTAGTTCAGCTCGTAAAATTATGCTTACTAACAGCTGCACCACGGGAAGGTAGGGATGGGACATTGGGTATTTGTCCAGGTTGGTTCCTTAAAGCCTTCAATGGGAAGGATTAATGGCTCTCCCCCCTGTATCCGACAGATACCCTTTTGCCTTTTCTTGTTAGTTGCGGAAAAAAGTTATTTAAAATTGAAGTTACATAAACGTGTGAATCAACTGTTGTGTCGAAAAATATGGGACCGATAATTCTGCTCACACTCACTGCACACCAAACCCCAACCTTTGCAGTGTGGTGAGGAACTTCATGAATAATATGGGGATTTTCGGTAGAAACATGACTGAAGATGAAACCACATTTTATCAGTGAAGAATGTTATAAGTGAGTCCACGTCGCCATTATGAACAGACTGCACAAACCAATTGCAATAATTAATCCTACTTACAAGAGCTTGTGGTTGTAAAGCACAAACTACAGTTACCCAGTAAGACTTAAGTTTCAGAAGTTTTGTTGCCACAAAAGCTGATGTCTTGGAAATGTTAATCTCTTATGCTAAACGTCGCAATGATTTGCGGGGTGAGTGCTCTAACTGGGCCCCTACTTCTTCAAGGTTCTCTTCTGTCAGTACACGGCATTGTTGAACACGTTTCTTGTTCAAAAAAGATCTTGTACGTCTGACTGTATTGACAAGGTCATGAATAGTTGACTTGCTAGGAATCCGAACACCAGCAAACCAATGTTCAAATTCTCTTCGACACATTCTTGCAGAAAAGTATTTCACAAACCATCATAGAGGAAAAATACGTCGTTCTAAAGTGTACTCAGCCATTATTAATAGACATTTTATCAACACGAGACAACACAATTTTACTCACAACACGCGCACAGACGTCTTACCCTCACGACAGATCAAACTCGACTGACTGGCGCGTCAGCGGTAGCTACAGTGCTACTCTGGCGGCAGGTGCGGCAATCTTCACCCAGTCCAAGGCCACCACGGAATGATCTGGCCAAGCTACGAACACATTGTACATTATTCATTTAAATTGTAAGACACTTAACAGTCAACATTGTTATCAGAAACTATCAAGAGCCTCCCACACTTCCATTGTACATTGTGTAATGTAAATTTGAAACAGATATTGATTTTACACGTGTCTCGCATGTCTAGGCTGAGGCTTTTGCAGAATAAAACGTTTTCATAGCCTATATTTGACACTATGATGAGAAATTAGAGTTCAAATGACACCATGCATTGTTAATGTAGCAGGATTTTTCAGCTCTCAGCTACCTTCTGTTATATAAATTGTGTCCATTCTGTTAGACATTGTTGACCCTTTTAAATGAAAATTGTGTAACGGTTTCATTAACATTAGTATTTAAATGAGTTTTCAATGTATTCATGATATGCAGTTAAATATGAAATAAATAAAAGTTGTATAACAATAAATAGAAGATGTATGTATGGATTCCAACAGAAAACAGGAAGAGAAGAAGATCAAAATTGACATGGACACAAGGAATAATTAGAACAACGAGAGAAAAGGGATTGAAAGATGGCGCATGGGAGAATAAAAAATAATGAAGAAAGGGTATAGAATCCTGGAAATGAGTACAGGAAGATGTCCTAGAACATTGTAAAGCATCAATCTTATTAATGGTGTGCCATACCAGTTTGTTTCCCAGGTTTTTATATGTGTACCCGGATCATACTGGCCCACTTTAAGCACTGCCTCAGGCCAAGTAGTCAAGAATAGTGAACAAATGCTGGGTAACTTTCGGTGCTGGACCCTGGACTCATTTCACTGGCAATATCACCTTCATTTCACTCAGACGCTAAATAACCTAGATGTTGATACAGCGTCGTAAAATAACCCAATAAACAAACAAACAAAAGAATAGTGAAGAGTGCTTCATTGTTGTAGAATTGTCATAAACACATTTGTTATGCGTGATTGAACTACTGAAGCAAGCTTTGATATATTTTTTACATTTGATGGAATGAAATGAAGGATCCAATCCATGGTGTACCTATAATGAACTTTTATATGCTGATTTTATAAATAGAAAAATATTAGAAATGATTACAGTATACACGTACAACAATTTTTATATATTTTTTTGCAAAATTAACTGCATGTATCTTCTGTAACCCTACAGTATATAGATGAAGTCAAATGCTTTACTTTTGAGATTATAAAATGCTTTGGTGTGCAATCCAAAAAACTAATTTTATTTGAGTTGATATTAAATGATTTCATTTATGATTGCTTTCAGAATAATAGTTTAAAAAAAGTAAACCTGTAAACAGTAATATAATTTGTGACATCATAAAGGAACCGAATTGTTACAAAATACATAAAATATATAATGAAGAAGTACAGCCTTCACATTTCATTTTCTTACCACTAAGTGTGTTACTTTCATGTCTACAACAGCTCTACCAGCAACGTGCAAGATAGCTACAGAAGAATCTCTTAGTTACTCTCTGTAATTACAAATTAAAATAAAACACACAGCTTTATTTACAAGCATTCTACATGAGTGCTAAGTTGTTTGGGGTTTCCTGAGTTAAAACATGTTGCCTCTTATTATGCTTTTGTCTTGTACATTGCGGTCTCTTTCAGTTTTGCACCTTAGAATGACTAAGAGCTTTAACACTTGAAAAGTTCTCAGCAAACTTTCTTTGCACTTGTCAGAGTTATGCCCAATGCACATGAGTGGATGCACCTGCCATGACACTGAGTGGGCAGTTGTTGCGTGAGCCAGCAGTACAAAGTATTAATATTTATTTATTTAATCTGGCAGAGCTAAGGCCAGTAGGCCTTCTCTTCCGCCCAGCCAGACAAGCAAGCGTAATTGCTTCAACACTCTATGTGCCTGCAGCGGGGAAAATTTTACTGGTGGGTACTGTTGGATTGCCACAACACATTGCTCTTTCTGCGTAGCAGCAGAACGTTTTCTGGAATCAGTGAGTGCAGACGAGCGAGCCTTGCCCACCCGTGACAATGGACGGAGAGCTAGATGTAGAACTCTTCATTGAAGAAATTAAGAAATGTTCCGAAATTTGGAACATTGTGAGTAATGCCATGTTGCTGCTGCTTCTGTAACTGTGGTATAACCAAGCCACCATTTCTGGCGCGTGAAATAAGTAATGGGAACGTTGAGAGTGACAAGAATAAAAAGCATGCTGCTTCGATCAGTGTATGTGAAGTTACTATTATTATCTTTCAGCATTCCAACAGATTGCATCAACAGCCCAACAGATCCCTTTACCAATAGTAATGCCTCCAACATGCTTGCAAGACACCAATCTTTATTCTCCTGAGAGCAACAATACAGTCAATCTTTATTCTCCTGGTAGCAACAATACAATCGATTCCACGAGTTTGTCTTGATTTGTACAATAAAATTGCACACTAGGACTAAATTTTAACTGTAAGAACTGGGTATAATTGAATAAAAATTCAACAACGACAGACTGAAACATTTAATACAGTTTCACACAGATTTGCGAAACTTAGCTTAATGTTACTGCTAGCATTTCCATTGGAGATGTAGTAAGTCTCATTATGTTGTCTTCAGTTTGATGTTGTTGCTGAGTTCTACTTGAAGTTTGTCAAATGACTTTATACTCATACAAAATTAAATTTGATAAACTTAGCTTCATCATTCCTCAGATCTATAAACATGGACTTGAAAGCATCTTTGAGAAGACAAGAACTGAATTACAGATCAACCCAGTATTTCCTGCCTTGTTAATTAATTAATTTACTATAAACTAAATAGACAAACATTGCCCATCTTTTCCTTTTTGCCTCATTACATACGTACAGACAGACTACTACTGAATATTGTATAGGTGCAAAGTGTTGCTCTTGTACATTGACTAACAAGTAGTGTTGCTGCAATATTGCGCGTACATTACCCGCTTGTATGCATCAGGCCTTAGTGATTACATGAAAATATGAACATTCGCTTTTGTCTGATAAACCAACAAACATCCATTCCAATTACATAATTATCACAAAATAAATTTTCGCTCATATCAACTATCAGACCAGAAAACTTAACTCTCTTCCATTGGCATGCGATAAGTTCAGTTGTCTTGTGTTCAGTGTTATTTAATCTTTGTCTGAGACCTCGATATTAGATAGCATACACAGCATGAGGTGTGTAAAAGAAACCTGTAACACAGCTGCAGGAGTAAGTGATGCTTAGTAATATGGAAATAAAATGAGGACACTGTGTCACCATTACACTTTTTTTTGGAGGAGGGAGAGGAGAAAGGTCCAAATGTGGCTTTTTAAAACTCCATTTTGAATCTTGTGTACACCACTTTTAACACTTGAATATAATTAATTGATGAACTAGTGGACTTACTCGTGTTAAATATGAAATATCTGTCCGGCTTACAGCTGTTTCAGTGCTTCACGCACCATCATCAGACCCTACTAGATCGCGGCCACCACCACACACATACACAACACATCTAACCACCCCATACAACACAAACATGCTGCATTTAGGACAATGGTACACAGATTACTCAACATACCCATGAACCAACAACACTACAATGAAGAAGTGAACACAATCAAATACATAGCACAAGAAAACGGATACAATCCAAATATAATAGACAATATCATAAGGAAGACAAAACAAAAACTTAACAAACACAAAAATACACAAAACACAACACAAACACAAGAACACAAGAAGTACATCACACTAACATATGAAAACAAAAGCACACATAAGATCGCATCTTCATTCAGGAAACAGAAATACAACATAACATACAGAACAGAAAACACACTACAAAGACATCTCAACACACAAAAAACACAAACAAATAAATACGACCACACAGGTGTATACAAACTCAAATGTAATAGTTGCGACAAGTTCTACATAGGACAGACAGGCAGATCATTCCAAACACGCTACAAAGAACACATTAAAGCTATAACCAGAGGACACAATACGTCTACATACGCCGATCACATAACCAATACTAACCATACATACAATAACATAAATACGGACATGGAAATCCTACACACACAACCCAAGAACCAAAAACTCAACACACTGGAACAATATGAAATATACAAACACACTAAAACACACCCTGATCAAATCCTCAACACACAAATCAATTTCAGTACACACACACTATTCGACTCCACAATTCAACACCTTCCAACAACAAAACACACCCTCCTAACAGGCAGAGAAGTTCGAGATGACGCCGCGATCTGGTAGGCTCTGATGATGGTGCGTGAAGCACTGAAACAGCTGTAAGCCGGACAGATATTTCATATTTAACACGAGTAAGTCCACTAGTTCATCAATTAATTTTTAAAACTGTTGGTATCAGGTTTCATGATTACCCATCAGCTGCATTTGTTTGCCACAATTCATTATGTCCTAATAGATTAAGAAGTCTTTTTTTTTTTTTTTTTTAATGCAAGTGTTTTTTATACTGAGCTACTTGGGAGATTTGTTTATTGAAAATGTTTCATTTGCTCATGATATATTAATTTAGCTGAGTTCATAATATATTAACAAATTTTCCCTTTACAACTAGTAAGTTCCCAAACAATAACATAACTTGCTTCAGTTGTTTTTTTTTTTTTTGTGGTATCTTCAGTTTCTTCTTTCTTAGAGACTACCCTTTTGCAAGATACAGATATCTCTCAGTTCTGTTGGTTTGTCATTAGTCCAGTATTGAAATCATGAACTGTCAGTGTCTAGTGAAGAATAACAAAATGGAGATGATGATGATGATGTCGACAACAAAGATCATATTGCTGAAGACTTGAAACTATACTGTTGTTCTGAACTGCTCCCCGTGATGTTTTTGAACAAATCATTTAATTTTATATTTTCTTCTCTAATGCCCGGTTTCTGGTACACATAAGTTAACTCTCAGTTACTTAACTGCTCTTATAAATTTAACTGCACTGATAACTTTCATGAGTTTCTGGAAAGTTAAATGTAAATTTATCAGCGGTTGTAACTAACAGTTGAGGTAACTTCAAGTTCAGTATCTATTGTCGTCCATAGATGTCTGCATTAGTATTTTGTTAGTGATTTTTAGTTATTTATAGTTACTTTTGTTTGCAGAAGTTTTCAGTAGTAATATGGCTGATAGGTACACAGTGAGTTCTGTACTACTAGTAGGTGCAAGGTTGCTTTTTAATTAAAGAACAGTATGATAAACGATAGTATACTTGTACACTTCCATCTCAATCTTAATAAGATTAAAAAAAGCAATAATTGTTAGTATTTGGCATGATTATCGAGGTAAATAATACTAGTGGAGAGAGAGCTAGATGTAACGTTTGTTTCAAAACTGCAACTGTATTCAGCTGTGGTGGCTATGGCAGCCATACTGAAAATATGTCAAAATATTTTACATTCGTCCATATGTCCACATGAATGCTTTCATGTATTGAAGTGGACTTTTCAGAGCCCGAAATACCATTGGCATTGGTAGAACACCCAAGAGAGCACTCGGGAAGTTCCGCCAGCGCATGCACCATGCCAGGACATTACTCTATCACGTACACGCAGTCGCTTCGCGTAACATATGGTTTGCTAGCTGTGGGACGAGTGGGAAAGTTACTTTATGGACGTGCCTCGTATATGTCTAAAATGCAGGTAGTAGATCGTGATGATACAAAAAGGAGGAGAGTTCGTCTGGCACCGTGGATCATGTCCCGACATAGCTCAGTTGGAAAGACCACTCAGCATGCAGAACTGAGAGGTCCTGGGTTAGATTTCCAGTTCCGGAACGAATTTTTCTCAAATTAACATGTAAAGGAAAGAACTTTACAGGAAATTGGTACACGAGATTATTAGACACATTATGGCAAGTAACAAGGAACTTCAAAATTCACTTGACATACATTGAAAATAATGGTGAACATCTGAAAGACATTTTCAAAAAGTGAGAGATATTTCAGTAACTGCAAGAAATGAAATACAGAGGATATGTAAAAATACATGTATATGTTATGAATGAAAAGAATGTCATAATAATCATCTTCTAATGGCCGACATTGGAGGATGCTGGATATTCTAAATCTGTGGCACAGTGCAAAAACTCATCAACATCATTACAGACCCTGGAAGATGATGGGATGTCAAGGATCCATCTTACAAGACATTTGGCACTGAGTAACAGTAGAGACATCAGTTCTACATGCTGGCCACTTTTTCTTCCAAGCAAATAACTTTGATACTTATTTTTGTTAGAGCTGAGTGAACCCCGGGGCCATAATGTGGACAGAAGGATTAGATGAATGAGAAAAGTCCATAACACCATCGGAGATCGAACCTACAACCATCCAGCTTGTAATGCACTGCCTTAACCATGGTGCTACTACATGCGCCGCACTCTACTTTAAACACCATGAAAATCTTAAATCATGCAGAAATGTATGGGTTACTGTGCACCTGTCCAGCATAAAGCGAATTTCTCTGGCTGTACTACTATTAGGTGTTTGCATAAGTCTGTTCGCCATTACAACACTTTACATAGATTATTTGTCTAACAGTGCGTGTAAACTGTGGAGTCCCAGCCGCACAAGTCACTCATATGAGTGTGCTCCTTGTATGATGACATAATATACAGTCAACTCCGGATATAGTGAACCTCTACAGACTTGAATATTTCGTTCACTATATCTGAGGTTCACTAAATCCGAAGTGTCTCTCCCCTACCTTAAATGTCAGGAATGAATGAAATTGTGAAGAAGAAAATAAAATATTATACAGTAATTAAAATATTTCATTTTTGTGGATTGGATTACACTGTATACTGTTATTCACAGTTGATTTACTTAAACTACGCTGTCGACCCATGTCCACTTGTGAAAGATCATGTTCTATGTCACTTATAATATTTGCCTTATCTTCCAAAGAAAACCCTTTACGCTGCGACATTTTTATACAATATATTCACCGTTTGAACACTGATCAGGTAGAAATGACAAACACTGTTATGGTGTGACTGCATACTCAATCTTGGAATTTCCCGGGTCACTTAATGGAAACTGGAAGGGGGTTGATAGATATAATGTCCGTTCCCTTTTAATAAGAGAAGGCAATTTTATTTTCCATTCTTTTGATGCTATCCGTCATAATGGAAATGTTTCTGAGAACAAAAGGCAACCCTATGATGAACAGTAGAGTAGTGTGCTTGAGAACAGAATAGCAACCCTTCGAAGGTGGAGTGAGGCAAGATCGTCACGTGTTGTCTGAATTTACAGTACAGCTCATTGTCTAGAAATCACTAATCATACCTTTGTTCTTTGACTAAAGGAGTAAGAAACTTAGAATGTTGTTCTCAACACATTTTCAATTTTATACAAGAAAGTCTGACTTGAAAGAAGAATTTGTCAGGGTACAACACTTGTAACTTCAATTTTTAAGGTTCACTATAACCTAAGTGAGGGTTCACTATAAACGGAAATATTAATGTACTTTTTAATGTATGTGGTTGGGACCAATGATTTAGGTTCACTATAACTGAGTTCACTATATCCAGAGTTGACTGTATGTCGAACATGGAGTAAGCCCACAAAGGGAAAAAACCAAAGGAGAAAGATTCAATCTGGTGCTGTGGGTTGAGTCTCGGCATAGCTCAGTGGTAGAGCAACCAGTGTGTAGAACTGGGGTCCTGGGTTCGATTCCCGTCACGAGCGAATTTTTCTCCATTATTAACCCAGAATTTGAAGATTTTTTAGGTCATTGTGCTACTTACATTGGCTGTATCAGGCCATAACTTTCCAGCACAGATGTTTTTCAAATTGGCAAGAGCAGAATAGCGACATGGTACTTGTTTTACCATTTTGATCTCAGTCCTGCACTTTCAACAGTAAAGATTATCAGTAGAGACTGGCATGATCTGAAGAAAATGTTGCCAAAATACGAAATTTATTTCGACAAACTATGAAAATATGAAGTACCATTTCATTGCTAAATTCTTTGGTCAGCGGGAAAAGGCACATAAGTCAGAAAAGTTGATTTTTCTGTTGTACCTAATCACTTCAGTCAAGGATTTTTTCTAATTTTTTAAATAATAAAATTTCTTGTATGCTAAATTGAAAAGGGTCTTATTTTGACCAACATACATGAATTTCATTATTATACTTATATTCAATTAAGAGTAAATTAAAAAAAAAAAGTATCTTCTGAAAAATTATTTTTTTTTACGTGTGTGCCCTTTTCCGCCGACCAAAGAATTATCGTCATTCCTAAACCATATGGAGCAAAGTTACATTATTATATAAGCCTCTATAAGTTAATAATTTTGCCTATATTTAATATGCTACCAATAAAGTGCAGTAAATCTAGATAATTAAACAGTTTTTCAGCATCATCAAACTCTTTCCTGAATGCAAGAACTAGTTGTCTAATTTTTTTACATTGAAGAAAACAAAAAAAAAAAAAATCTTACATTGGCTGGACTCGACACATTACGATTCAATACAAATAACTTTTATATATATATATATACATATTTTCTGGCAAACAATTACAGCATACTTGTATCATGCTACATTTAGTAGTATAATATTTGCTGGTATTTCAAATTGTCATCTTCAAGTACCTTACAAACTTTATAGAGTGTGGAATAGATGGCTTGGGTTTTTCAAGTTTTTCCTGGTAAACGTATCTATTTTCTCCTTAAAATTTCTGGAAAGTCCTGTTCAGGAGCAGTTATAGAGATATTAACAGAGGGGGAGGGGAGAATTGTATAAAATATGAAGATTTTATTAAATTTACCAAAATATTATGAAATATGGAAAATTTGTTTGTATTAATTACATTCTTACACATTGTTAACCATGAAAATTCTCATTCCCAAACACAAGCAGGCACATTTTAGAATATGACATTTCATATTTTGCCTGTTACTATTATCAGTTAATTCCAGTCTGTGCAAGTGGTGATAAATTCCTACAGTTATTTGTAGACTTCTACGAGATTACTGTAGGCAATGTTTGGTAAGTGTTCTTTAGCTTTCACATGTCAGCAGCAGATATTGTAAGTTTGATCAGATAAAATTGTGTTAAACAACTAACTTCAGACGCTGAAATAGCTAATGCATTTGCTGCAACCTACTCGCAAGCCCAAAAAAAGAGTATACCAGGAAAATATCTAAAGCACTAAAATATAAAATGTACAGCAATAAACTCAAGGACCAATATGTTCTTCCACTCTTCCAGACTCCATTCACTAAACAAGAATTGATTAACGCAATTATGAAATTTAAGACAAGGAAGTCACTGGGAACAGACAACATACATTTAGAATTTCTTAAAAATCTTGGTAAAATGGCTGCTGAAGTATTAGTTAAGCTAATAAAAAATATATGGGAAACTGGAATTCTGCCCAGCCAATGGAGAATAGCAAACATCATCCCTATATAAAGAAAAATAAGGATCTCTCCCAAATAAATAGTTAACAGTTAACATATTGTTCACCTGTGTTGTCTCCAAAACAATGGAAAAAATGGTGAACCAGAGATTAAATTGATATTATGAAACCCACAACATACTAGCTAATGAACAGTTCAGAACACACAGATCTAAGAATCACCAAGTGCCAAAGTTACCACAACATGTCAAAGACGCTCTAGCACAGACATGCAGAACTGGGCGACAATAAATGTGGCAGACATCACAAGCCTGAATACGTCACTCATTCCTTCCTTAAACCCCTGTGTTGTCTCGAAAACAATGGAAAGAATGGTGAACCAGAGATTAAATTGGTACCTTGAAACCCACAACATACTAGCTAATGAACAGGCTGGGTTCAGAACACACAGATCTAAAAATCACCAAGTGGAAAAGTTATTACAACATGTCAAAGATGCTCTAGCATAGGCATGCAGAACTGGGCGACAATTGTGGTAGATATCACAAGCTGGAATACGTCACTCATCCCTTCCTTAAACCTCACGTGTCATTGACATGGTAGGGCAGAGGGGGTTTGTATTCAGTATCTATTCCTACATGTTTGTGGATGGATCACTGAGACGTCATTCAACAATGGTGGACTGTGGAAGGAGAACCAGTGCTTTCCCCATGCTTCCACTCCTCTCTCTCCCAGTTCTGCGTCTCTGCTCTAGCACATAGAAAAGTTTTAACTGCAGTCTTCGTGGATCTTAAATCTGCCTATGCCTCAGTCTGCACTGAAAAATTAACCCTCAAGTTTACAAAAGTGGGCATCAAATCTGAAACGCTACAGTGGATCCAGACATTCGTTGGACAATGCTTGTGCAGAGTTAGATATAGGACAAGTATATCGAAATCCAAAAAAAACTGCAAATGGGATTACTACAGGGGTCAGTAATGAGCTCACTATTTATCAGTGATGTAGTAACTTTGCTTAAAAAGATTGATGACTAAAAATATCTGTTATGTAATACGAAACCCCCAAACACAAAGCTCCAAGCAAAACTGAAAAAGGACTAAATCAAGCACTAGAAAATTTAGCACAGTGGTGCTCTGACAATAATATGAAGTTCAATCTACAGAAGACAGCGTACCAAACATTCTCACTAGCTCACAATACCTTAGAACTGCAACTTCAACTGGAAAACTCTCCCATCAGCCAGACAAGCAATTATAACATACTTAGGGATGGCCTTTGATAGCAGGCTGACTTGGAAGGCACATGCTGAGAGGAGCACCAACCAAAGCAGTAATGGACTTCGTATCCTCAAACGCCTTCCAGATGTAAATGGGGCAATAACAGAAACATTCAATCTAACCTTCAGAACATACATACTACTGTGAATCCCTCACCATTGCTACAGAAGAAGCTCTTAGACCCTTGATATCAATATGTAACCAAGTAATATGATTAATCACCAGAGTTGTCAAAACATCAATTGATTAAATGCTTCTCCTTATTGGTAATAGCCCCCTCCAAAACATGATACAGGACCAATATCTACTGCTGTTTGAAAAACTCTTGAGAACCCCCAACGATCCTTATGTATATATCTTATGCGGAATGTGTATGCCAAAAATGAATCCACTAACTCAAAAACCACAGAAATTAAAAATTTCACCTATCTCCTGCCGTAAGCTACATTTAGAGACATTCCCTGCTGCTACCATATAACTCAATACTGATCCTATAGAACACTCACTGCACCTACAATAGCACGTGAAGAAAAAGGACATGGATCACAGCACTTGTGCCAGCTAGCTCTACAAACCTTTAACAGCAAATACCCAGAAACAAACTAGCTGCATATTTTCACAGATGACTCATACTCAGCACAAACCAAGAAAGCTGGAGCAGGAGTTTCCACCAACATGTTTTGCTTCTATTTATTCGCAGGATTCAACAGAACAGCCTTTGATGGGGAGGTTGAGGCACTCAAGATAGCTCTAAGCAATTGTGTGTACACGCAACCAGCTTCAACAGCCCATTTATATTCATTGATTCCAAGTCTGCAATTCAAGCCATAGCATATGACTTGCCTAGAACCCCTGAAATCAATGAATGTCGCCAGTTTTACCAATCTTTAACATCCAAAGGAAAAACCGTGTTTCTGGATTCCTGGCCACTGTGGTCTAACTGGAAATGCAAAGGCGGACATGCTTGCAAAGAAAGGCACAGATATACGAGAACTCTCATTTACGGTGTATCTATACTGTTCAATTTTCCATGCATAATCTGGAAAGAATATTGAAAGAATAAAGTTTAAAATGAACGTTCAATTAAGATGCATGAAGATTTTGTGTGTACATGGTGCACCATTTTGAACGTCATCTTCACTACATATATATTTAATTAATATTAAATATCAATTTTGCATGCATTGCTTAAATGCTTAAAGTTAAAAGAAAAGTTGAACTATGTATAGGCCTATGCATCTTTAAAGGACTTTCATATAGCACAATCAAGCATAGACTTAACACAGTCTGCAAAGAACACTACATTCAAGAACATAATTAACAACTTCATGACAAACAGTGGAGAGACAAAGTTTTGACTATATCTGACAGCCCAAGAAGTGAAGCAGTCACCATCTTCCACCTAATAAAAGGCCATGACTTAATGGGTAATCACCTCCATTTCATTGGAATCACACAGGATGCATACTGCAAGCTATGTAACTCTTGTTCATTGGAATAAATAAATGTAAGAATCCTGACATAACTGTGTGAGATGTTTGGCTTTTGCACCATGTTATAAATACAGAAACATTTAATATTCTAGAGCTGTATAGTATGTCCAGAAAGTCCATATACAGCTATATCTTACTAGTTTCTTATTAGCATATATTATATTATTATGTTGTAATTATTTTTTATTATTAATATTTATAACATTTGTGTGTGTGTGCGCATGCGTGTTTTTTTGTTTTCTTTATTGCACAAACATTTAGCAGAGTCCAATAAGCCGATTTGATGTAGATGTTTTGTAAGACATCACCAGTAATTAGTCTGAACCTGACAACCACAGATTTTCGTGGTAGATCAAGAATGGATTTTAAATCTTGTAGTAAATTGTTCCATCTTGAATTTTGATGTTCACTTGGAGAATTAGTGTGGTGATTGCTGTTAATTTTCCTTTTGATAACTCGTTTTATGGCCTCATATGAAAAACTGTAGTTCTTTACGTTTATTTTAGTTCCTTTCTTGGCCAACATACCAGCTTTCTCATTACTATATATTCCACAATGGACTGGAATCCAATGGAGAACTAAGGTCTTATTTAAATTTTGAATCTGCCTTAACATGCAATGGATTTCCTTAATTTTTTTCTGATTTAGTAATAATTGTTGTTGGTGTACGAGTACATATCATTGCTTATCCTTAGAGATACATTCGGAAATACGAATACATATCATTGCTTACCTTTAGTGATGAGAAATATGCAAAAGCAAATTTGTATCGGAACTGCATATTTTAATGAAACTTAGTAATTACATGTTACATGTTTAAGATGGTTGATACATGATTGTTTGTGCATATATGTGCATATTTCAGCATTAAGAATATATTTCATACATATTTTTAATTTTCTTTTATAGTAAAGACTGATTTGTAGTTTTGTGAACTTTGGTAAAACATGTAATTATTTATGAATTAACGGACGTATATACGTCATCCAAACATCGCAAGATGAAGATTACATTTGTAATTATTTACTGTAGCTCAATATTTATTCAGAAATCCTTTATTTGACTTGGAGAATACGGACAAACTAATAAAATTCAGCGGAAAGAAATAATTTCCAGTGTACCATATAGCAGACAGTGAGCAACCATATTTGGTGTGTTTGTTTTGTTCTTCTTTGTATAAAAGGTGTTGTGATATATTAATGAGTTGGTCTGCCATTTCTCCTTGTGCAAATTAAAGAACAGTGTTTTCCGCTCAGTTTGAGGAGTTTGTATGTATTCTGTAAGTCAAATCAAGAAATTCTGAATAAATATTGTCGAGAAACCACATCGAGTCGACCTGATTGGCAAGTTGGTATAGCGCTTGCCTTCTATGCCCAAGGTTGCGGGTTTGATCCCGGGCCAGGTCGATGGCATTTAAGTGTGCTTAAATGCGACAGGCTCATGTGAGTAGCTTTACTGGCATGTAAAAGAACTCCTGCGGGACAAAATTCCGGCACATCCAGCGACACTGATATAACCTCTGCAGTTGCGAACGTCGTTAAATAAAACATAACATTTTTTTTAACCACATCATCAGCTAGAGTAAAGAAGGAAATGAGGGAAATTAGCAAAGTGATTCAAGGATATGATAATGATGTGGATGTTAATAATATCGTTTTAACCGAATTATAAGTTTTGCCCCCTCACTTTATGTGATGATGTAAGAACTCTTTCTTTAAACAAGTTCATTTTTATGGATAGGAGAAAAAAGTTGGATCGTGAAAAGATGGAAAAGATCATTGCATCACAAAGTTTCATACAGTCATGAGCGAAAATGAATTGGCTATCAAATTTAATTTTAAGGAAATTATCAGTAGCCAATACGACAATAACTAAGAAATTAAAGTGACTGATTATTTTAATGCCCAATAATTTTAATACTGTATTTCCCATTATATGGCTAGTGTTTTGTTTTTTGTGGGATTCTATAATATGGTAAGTTTGCTGGCTCTTCAGCTTTTAGTGTATATGAGGGGGTCAGAAGCAAAGGGGTATAAGTACACTTCAGTTACTTTTGAGAAAATGTATTTGAAAATGTTTAAACTTTCGTAAATTCCGTGAAGTTTAAATTTTAATGTGTGATGTCGTTAAAAGATATATTTATTTCTTTTCCACTAAAATTTTTATTAAGTGCATATTTGCATGCATACTTTAGGAGTTTTATTGCATATAATTTTCAACACGACTTATCGTTAAGTATAGGTTGCAGCAACACTTACAAAAATTTGCTATCCAGAACTAAAGAAATTTCACTGAGTGCACAGCATAAAAATTTCAACTTGCTGATAACATTCTTCACATCTTATATAAAGGGAGAAAATATTAATATTCAAACAAAAGTCTCTGTAATGCAGTATCTGGTAAGTTGATAATACTTCATTTTCCTATCTTCATTCCATAGTTGGCCATCGGAAGATATCATTCCAGAATTCTTCATTTTCGGCAGTTACTGACACTTGTTGTTAAATTTTAACTCTAGGTTATTGCTGTAGAATCTTTAGTGCATTGTAAATATTTATAATTTAAATATGTATATCATTGCTGCAGCATATTGATTAAGATTGGTTGAGTGGAAGAGAAGACCTTATGGCCTTAAATCTGCCAATGAAAATAAAACATTCTACAGTCTACACATAGGCAGCTGATTTTTTAATATCAGACATTTTCTTCACATTGATGGAAACTGCATTGTCTGGATATGCAAGGTGCACAGGCGGAGCAATATTTTGTTTTTGAGGCAAAGACATGTGGATGAAATGTACTGAAGTTCAAGCCATCAAAATACTCATAGATGTAACTTACTCTTTCGTTTCACTTTCATAGACTAACTGGTTAAATGTAGACACACCAAAAGAAGTCTTGCTGTCTCTTGCAACAGAACGAGGAGAAATTTCCACTGAGGAGCAGGTCTTTTTGCACAGTTATGATCACCATGATTTAAAATGTAGTATATCTATTCCTTGCATCTCTTGCACCATGATATTCCCAACAAACAAAATATACATGGTGTGCAAAACAGCGATAGCTAATATTTGAGTGCAGAAGGGACTGCAATCCTGAACTCCAGGTCTTTCTGCAGTCAACTAGTAATTCAATCCCATGTTTTCAACCTTATATCTCTGAGGACTAGGGTCTTGTCTGCATAAAGATGAATGTATATCGAAAGATTCAGAATCTGCTCAGAACTGAATTTCATAAAATAAAATGTGAACCAGGTCCTTTCTGCAATCATCGATTCAATTAGATTTTCAGTTTCTAAATCAATTCCACGCGATCTTTTTTGGGGTATTTATTTGATTAACTACATTAAAGCTGTTGTTTGATGTAATGAGTGTCATACTGAGGACAGTTAATGAAAGTGAGATTTCACATAATGTTAACTAAAAATGGTTATTAATTTAATTAAATTATGAAAAATATTCACTGTATTCGAGTCTAAAGGGGATCCTTTCACATTCCAGGAAGAGAAAATTGTCCTTAAACATTCAAGTAACAGGATTCTGGGTTGGGATTATAAAATGTACATTATTTTGTGAAGCACCCAAATAATTCAGAATTAGTGAAGAGTTTAGTGCCAATTCATTAAGGGAATTTTCGTCCAGAAGCATTTTCATTCTCAGAACAGTTGTCCATTGGATAATTTGCCCAAAATTATTAATCTAAAAGAAAGTTCAACCAAAGAAAATTGTCCCAAATTTATAATATTTGTGTAAATATGTCTGCAGCTGTATGGAATGTTCTGTCTATATACCAGGTTGCAGAACAGGACAGCTTTTGTAGGTGGGGTTTCGAAGCAAGTATTATTATTCGATCAAAATCGTCTACATCATCATTGTCATGATCATCAAAACTAACGAAAATCAAAAACTGTTCACCACTTGTTATTCGGAATTCTTGCAGTAAAGCATGAAGATCTGATAGTGACTTTGGGTTTGAGGGAAATTTCCTCTGACATCTTTTATTCATGTTCCTTTTTAGTGACTCTCACAAAGGAAGGAACGGAAGCACTCCTGATGGTACACCCTCCAGCTCACATTGGATAATTTGCGCTGGACCTGGAACAGGCTCATTCTCTGCAGCTCTCTTTAGCCTAATACAACGCCTTAGGGCTTCCACTTCTTCTAGCGATGGTTGATGATCGTGATCAACAGCCTTCAACGTTAGCATCCAGCGCTGTAGTAATAGCATGTTTCATGCAATTTGGTTTTCTTCTACAAATCCAATACAATTTAGTTCTGTTAGAATTTCTTGAGTGCAAGTTGTATAGATATCCTCTGTGAGCCAAAATCATTTCATTCCTTTCACTTTGTATAATTTCTCCCTGGTCGCCCATTAGACCATTTATGAGCAACTGAAAATTTAAAACTGTATACTGATGTATGAGCAAGTGATAATTTGAAACTGTATACAAAATAGAAATATTACCATATTACCACAGTCTAATATATACAGTTCACAAAGCTCAATACTTAAATATGCAAACATAGATAGTTGCTCAACACCAGGATCGCTACTATTGCCTCATCATAGACTCTTTCCCTAGCAGACGATAAAATGTATTGTAGTTTCGATATCGTGTTCTTTTGAAAAAATTAACGCCTTCCTTCCACTGTCGAAATATGAAATAAGGTAACTCTGACCTCGTTTTCTTACAATTTATAGTGCTACAAACGTCTCCTTGTCGCATAGTATTATTGAAATTATTGTATTTTAGCTATTTACAGTTATTACACCCATAATGAACATTTCACAGTTTACACAACTTTTCACAACAATGCGAAATAGGGCACAGTCAATGTCTTTTCGATCCAAACCGTAATGTACCATATGTTCGAGTTTTCTATTTCAGTGTATGGAACTCAGTGAAATATTATAAACTTTATTGCGTATCATTGCTAAGTTTTATTTAGTGTAGTATTAAAATACAAATTTAATGTCCGGGATTTCATACATGACATGTTTAATTATAATGTATAATTGCGAATATAGGAATATAAGTTAAATATAGTAATCATAACCTATAATTTCCATTGACATAACATCAACGAGTTGCATAACATACATAAGTAATGGGAGGGCATTGGAGACCACTAAAATTAGACAAAAAGAGGCAACTAGTACAGTAAACATAACCTATAATTTCAACATACCTAATAACTGTGCGGTGCAACTGAAAATTATTGAATCGTGCATAAATGAATGTACAGGAATTTCGCAATATTTAATCGAAATAAAGGCAGGTATTACACATACGAACAACATGATTTTCATAGCAAAAATAATATTACTCGCAAGTGAATTATGTCTGAAGTGTCTCATAATCATTGTTTTAAATTTTATTAATGCAATTACACTACATTTTAGAGAAACATACATTACTCTTTATGCATTCAAACTAATTTATATGGTTGAAACGCAAGTCACATGGTCTGCCTTACGCCTGTATTAGATCATGATGACAGTGACACAGTCTATTGTTCCTAGTACTCACAGCACACCAAGCAGCTAGCAACTATCGCGAGAAATGCAAAAAATCATCCCAAGCTTCGTGACTGTATATAGTAGACTGTGATATTACCATGAATATGGGTATGGGAATATTGTTGGGTGAATATTCCTAGGGTGAGGGTAAGAATGGAATTTGTTGGGCGAATTATCTTTGAATTAATATTCTTGGGTGAATTGTTCCTTGTGAAATATTCATGGATTAAATGGCCGGACCCCTTAGTGAAGACCTGCTGTCTGTGAGGACATACTGCCAGTATTTATTGAATTCATCATTTTTTTCTGTTAAAATAAGAAGGGAAATAACTTTTAAAACATGTGTGCACGTGCTCTTCCAGATAAATCAGCTGTGAATATTTAATATGAACAACCTCATCACCACACGCTTTCAGGTGGTATGAGGCCAAAGGGTCTGATGCCGTCTCTTCTGTGGTCTTTTTCCATTAGGGTTACACTATATTTACCCGAATATAAGATGAAGTTTTTTTTTTTTTTCATATTTTTCCATTTGAAAAATGGGGGATTGTCTTAAATTTGCATATTAAAAAAACTGCAGAAGTTGCATCAATTTTGTTATGTTATACAGAACACAGTACCATATGCATTGTCGTTTCTCCCACAGACCACTTGTTTACAGTGGTATCGAATTACGTAGTATATGACAAAAAACTTTTCGAAATGCTGTAAATAGAATATTTGAATTGTTAGGCCCTACAGGGATACAGATTTCATTTTATCAAGAGGATCGAACTATTTTACAGAAGTGAGTACTGAAAAACTTGAAATTTTATATCTTCCAGAACCATAGTTAAAAATGGGTTAATTGTCTGTGAATTCATCAACAAAAATGTCTTTAAAAATTAAATCCTATAGAAGCCACTGGAAAATTAGGGGCAATCTTAAATTCGAGAGGTCGTCTTATAATCAGACAAATATGGTAATTTAAAATTTATTTTAGGATTCTATTTTTTTTTTTCCATGTTTTCAGTGTTTTATAATAACTTATGAAATTTCTCTTTTCCTTCTTCTTTTTCTTCAGTTGGATCATATTATACCTAAAATAGTCAAATATCCTCTGGAAATTTTAAGCCTACTTTAAATTTTACTTTTGTTCCAAATTTTATTATTCAGTGTTGAATTGAGTGACTTGTGAATTATAACATTATGCCAGCATGAGCTCTCATATTTCTGTCTGCGCCCTGGTAAAGCTAGAATGTGTTCCAATAATTTTTATATTTTCTTCACTAAATGCCATATAATTGGTATTCTTTAAATGCAATTCGTTGTGAATTCCATGTGACAGTGCTAAGAATATCTTTCCTTATCCATTTCTTTTTAACCGAATTCAAGCCTAGGTCATCATAGTTGATAGTTTGGTTGGTATATTATTGAAACTTGAAAGCAATAGAAATATCATATGTACTTTGGTACATCGTAATAATATATGATATGCGAAAAATAATCACTTAGTGATTTAAGATGGTGCTTACTCCGTTGGACCCCGGCCACTTAGTCACTCATAACGAGTGCACCTCTGCACATGTGTGGACATTGTGCCACTGTTATACATCTATGATGCAGTGCATGAAGCACTTGAGGGAACCCAA
This sequence comes from Periplaneta americana, assembly GCF_040183065.1. Lineage (NCBI taxonomy): Eukaryota > Metazoa > Arthropoda > Insecta > Blattodea > Blattidae > Periplaneta > Periplaneta americana. The sequence goes on from NC_091127.1 coordinate 54,683,526, forward strand.
GAGGTGGAACTTAAACTGAGAGGATTCAATCTGATATCGGGATGGCAATCTGGTGTGGCTTAATGGATAGAGTGTCAGCACATAGACCTGAAAGCCCGGGTTCAAATCCCGTTGCCGGAGAGAATTTTTCTCTGTTCCACACATCCTTCATCATAATATGATGACAATTTCTGTACGGAAATATCATATATATTTCGGTACATCATAATAAATAAAATTATAGTCTTGCTAATTAGTTGCTAGCCAAGAAACAACCAATCCACTGGCTTAAAAGAAAGTAATTAATCCAAAAGCAGTTTTTCTTCTTCTTCTTCTTCTTCATGATCGGCGATAGTGTTTTTTTTATTTATATATATATATAGAAATATACATATGTTTTTTTTGTAGAATCATAATATTTCCTTCATAAAAAAATTAATCCATTACTCGACAGCACATGGAAGGCCAAAGCTGATCACTGAACTGATGGCCTCACGTCCACATGCCTCAGAAGAGGTGAACGATCATCCAGCCAGTACAAGGGGTAACATGGGATCAGTATAATGGCACTCCCTGTCTCCCAGCCATTATAGCTGAACTTCAAACTTCATGCTATATGAAAGTAAATATCACAAGCAGAATAGGTGCACAGAAGAAATGTCATGTCTTATAAATTTGAAACATTTAAATTCAAGTAACACTTCCATTGCAAATTGCTGTGTAGATTGTGACTAAACTGATTTCCTGTGCAGTAATGTGTTGTCTTGGTATCAAAAGGAGTGAAATAAAGTGCCAAAAGCCCACGTCATATATTCTGACATATTTTTCTTACTAAGCAAATGCTGGAATAATATTTTACACCGCTTTTGTAGCCCTTCCTCTTTTTCAGGTCATAATCTTTTTATCAACAGTCATCTCACTAGAGGTTTTGATTTATCTTGAGGAAATCAAAACTTGAGTGGGATTTAATTGACTATTACACGCTTAGAAGAAATTATATAAAGATTAGAAGAAATAAAGTACTCTAATACAATAAAATATTGACTTACTGAAATTCTATTTTACTAATGTTTGAATGGAGCCGCCATTTTCAATTGACTGTCTGCAGTTTGCAGAAACAAATGCTAGGGTAGTGATAAAAACAAACAACTGCTAGGAAAGCGATAAAATTAAACAAATGCTAGGGAAGCGATAAAATTGTACGATAAGCAGCCATGATTGATTGAAAGACTTCTTTCGTACCGTTTTATTGGTCAAAAGTAGTATGACATAGTAAAAGTGTAATAGTCAACAGTAATCTCTCTTAAGAAAATCAAAACTCGAGTGAGATTTAATTGACTATTACACGATTGAAAGAAAGTATATAAAGATTAGAAGAAATAAAGTACTCTATAAATGATTCCACGTTAAGAAAAAGCATTGGTTTCATGGGCCTTGCCTAATATATTGTAGAAGCTATGTGGTAGATTGGCGTTTCTATGGCAACTGGTCATTTGATGGAATAGCCCCATTTGCTCAGTGCTTTTTCTTAATGTGAAATCCTCTATAATACAATAAAATATTAATTGACTTACTAAAATTCTATTTCACTAATGTTAGCTTCAGCAAAACATTTGAACAGAGGCGCCATTTTCAGTTGACTATGCGGTAAACAAATGACTATCACAAAGCATGTTTTATAGTACCGTAAAGAATTTGCAGTTTGAAATGTTGACAAACAAAGAAACAAATAGGAAAGTACCGGTATATGAAGATTATAAGAAATAAAGTACTTTAATACAATGAAATAGATATTAATTGACTTACTGAAATCATATTTCACTAATGTTAGCTTCACCAAAAGGTTTGAATGGAGCCGCCATTTTCAGTTGACTACTATCTATGTGGGAAACAAATGACGATCGCAAAGCATGTTTTATAGTACCGTAAAGAATTTGCAGTTTCAAATGCTGGCAAACAAAGAAACAAATGCTAGGGAAGTGATAAAATTGTTGCGATAAGCAGCCATGATTGCTTGAAACACATCCTTTCGTACAGTTTTATTGATCAAACGTAGTATGACATAGTAAAAGTATAATAGTGTATGTAAATAGTGAATAATTTTTAGCTCTGAAAGCATTGTGAAAAGTACCTAGAAATATAATTAAAGGACTGTGATCTTTTTTTTTTTCTTAATTCTGTGCATTTGTAGCATTGTGAAGAAGAAGAGGGAAATGGGAAGAGAAACAATTAAAAGGTACACAATTGTGCATCCTTGCAAGGGAATTTTGGGCTTTGAGGAAGAATCTATGTTCACTCCAAGCCTGTTGGCCACTTGTCTTCCATTTTCTACCATTCTATTGAAGGGAAAAAGCCGAAAATGAACGTAATTTTATAGCTACCACATGAAGGGGGGGAGGGGGAATGTTGCAAGCACGATCAGCAGCAGGACAAAATCTTCAAAGATGTTAAAAGCCTCTGCAGAGTAATTGGTGAGAGGATGGACGTCATTGTCCTCACTAGACAAATGATCCAAGCTCTACACTGGGAGAGTGGCACTCTAGCATACTCACCCTAAAATACCCAAGTTGACACACAAAAACCAAGGCTTCAAATAGTGAAGGCTTTGATTTGGAAAATTTCAAAATTTATGTGGGGAAGTACATAGGTCTGTGGCCCATTTATTTTAGGTTTCATCCCAAATTTTGTCTTAGCTCCTTAGGAAAATCACAGACAGTATGAGGTGTCTCAATTTAGGAGATTAGCCAATTGGCTGTGAGGTGAAATATAGACTGATCGGATCGACCTTATGGACAATATATGAGGAAGGGTGGGTATTATAAACAAGGGGGAAAAGATGTTTCCTGGCTTAGAGAGTGGTGGGGGGGGGGGGCATTGCCATTCTCAAGAATAAAAGTGATTCAGTAGCTGATATCAACATCCGACATCCGGGAGTATCTTTTCCAACATATCCAGTACATTAATTCCAATTTAGTTTCTTAATTATGGTATGAAGGAGAATAATTTAAAATACTATTTAAGCTAGTATTTCTGTCGTCTTTGAATATGCTTGTTCCTGTGTCATAGAAGTTGCAGTGAGACTACAATCTATACAAAACTAGAAAGGTATTGACAGTTCAGTGGCTTCTAAGCATCACCATGGCAATCGCTCAAGCTAGCCAATCAGAGACCATGACAACAGGTCATCGTTGCCAACTGTTTCGCAGCGAGCACATGCTTTGTTCGGAAGTGTTGAATCTTCGTTACTGTATTACAGCAAGTATTGATGTTCTGTCGTTGCTATTGTTTTCGTAGATATTTTGTTGTTGATGAGGATAGAATTAGCTTGAGTTTAGTTTCAAATTTAATCTAGTTGTGAGTGTATTTGTAATGCGATGTATAATGTCCATGTGTTCCATTTATACACTGTTGCAAGGCATCACTACTGCAGTTAGCGGCACAAAATGAACCACGGGCTCAGAAGGAGAAAGGAGTGCTATAAGGGACAGCAAGAGATCTAGAAGTAACGGAAAAGGTGCTCCTCTTACAAGTCAGGCGAGAGAAACGATTTGTACTGTGCGGAACTATTTTGAGAAAGAAGAGACAGTGACAGACCTCTTATTCCAGTACAACAGGTGGTAAATAGTACTGCAGAGGCTCTCAAAATAGGAAAGTACACCATCGTTAAAATAGGAAAGGAAAATTTTAAAATGAATGAGCAAGAGGATGGACCTTCCCGACTTGAAACCTCAGGAAAGAAAAGGAAAGTGGAAAAGCAGGTGACAAATTTAGATGTCTTTCAGGAGGATGCAATCTGGCGGCATGTATATTTATATTACCGACAGGAGGAGCATCCGTACGTTAAAAGAAGCTGCAAACTTCGCTCTGAGATGTGGATCTTTTCCACAGCAGTGTTTCTTCTCTGCACCCTGTCTTAAAGAATTTAGGTTTCAAGTATAAAAAATCAATAGTCACAAGATATTAATGAAGAGAAATTATTGCTTACACTTTAGCCCATATACCATATTCGCATTCATTCATATGTTTATTATTATTATTATTATTATTATTATTATTATTATATTAGTCTGGTCTAGGACTACTGTATGATACAAATTTATGAGTTTACAATTTTGTGTCAGCTGCTTAGTTCCGAAATGGCAGACAGGCGGCGCAAAGAGCCGCACAACTTCACAACATCGCTTCCTTTCCGCGTGTGCGAGAGAGAACTGTCAGTATCTTTCTAGTTTTGTATAGACTGTAAGTTACATGTTTGATAATTTACATAGCATTATGATGATAATTACGTGAATGAAAGTGCATTTCTTACAGCTTGTGTTTTTATGTAAATCTTTATTATTCTATCTCTTAGGAATAATGAAGTTGTGAACCAATGTCAGCGCTTATCTAATATTCTAAAACCTTCTAACATATTTAACTGCAGAAATTTTGTTGAAACCGATAATTAATTTTAATTAAGAAGGTTTTATCAACATTTAGAAATGAAACCATTTTTACTTGTAAGCTCTTGCATGTCTCAGTTTCTCTAAATTATATGATTATTTTTAATGGAACTGAGTGCTTTTAATAGAAATAAAACATATTTTATAACTTGTCAGAGAGTAGTTTTTTTATTATAAAGTGCTTAAATAATAATTCGGCCACAGATTGAATTTTCACTTACTGTTGTCTTTATTAATACTCATATTTAAGATTTTCAGTAACCACTAAAGTCCAGAATTTCTGCAGTCATTTCCTGGTTTATTTATCTTTTGAGATTTTCTGCACAGTGTTTTATAATTTTTATTTACAGTTTCCTGCGAAGTTGACATTTGTGTTATGAAACATTGGAAAACACATTTACAGGTCTACAGTGTTACAATATTCCATTGCAAATACCTTTCATATAAATTGCAATATGATTAAAATACACATTTTCTTGCACCAAGTATACCTAGGCTGCATCTTCATCTTACTCTCTTCGTCCTCCAGAATCTTAGGAATGAAAATTAATCTAGTATTCTTTACATCATTTATAAATGTAAGTGAATAAATTTATAGTCACTGCAGTCAATACAGTAAAACCTCAATAAGATGCTCCCGCTTATTACGCTGTCCCGTGTAATACGCTTTTTTTGTCCAGTCCCTGCACATTTCATATATAACACCTTTATAAAATACCCCATTTGTTGTGCTCAAGTCCCGCATAATATGCTGATTTTGTGGAATATTTTCGATGTAATTTTCAGCAATGAAACATCTTTATCATTGAACTCACTGGTGCCATTATCCTGAAAAGTATTGGTATTCGACCCTTTACCTGCGCATTTAAACCTTCATACTTCATACCTTAGTATACCCCACCCTCTTGTTACGCTCTCTTATTCAAGTCCTTACCTGCGCAGTTAAAGCCTACATACAGTTACAATACCTCACCCTCTTGCTAACCCTCTCTCTCAAACAGCATTCCTCACTTGGCCGTAATAAAATTGTGGAAATTTTTGCTGGTCAGTTTGTTGTCCTTTAGTGTATTGAAATGTCTGTGAATGTGATTATAATGATTTACAAAGCGCTTTCTATGTCGAAAAAATTGGAAATCTTACAAAAGTACGATGAGAACAGTACTCTTACTCAGAAACAACTCTCTGATTCATTAGGAATCCCGTAATCGACATTAAGGACGATAATAAAAAATCGCGACTCAATCACTACAGCTGCGATGTCAGGAGGATGTAATCGCAGGAAACTGAAGTGTGGTAAACATGAGGACTTGGAGTACACGCACACGGCAAACAACTATAAATTACTTTTTTTTTTTTTTTCTTTCGAAAGTATTAAGTACCAGTACATATTGTAAATGTCTTTGACGTACAGTACAGTATTACATAATGGAGTAATACTGTATTACCTATCATGAATCATGTATTTCAATAAAGAAAAATGCTGATAGGTACTGTATATAAGTCAAAATTAGTATACCCGCCTAATGCGTGGTCCTGGTTAGTACGGAGTTTACATCCGGTCCCTTGAACAGCATCTTATCGGGGTTTTACTGTATTTAGTAACATACTGTACATTTCATGTAGCCATATACTGTAATGGGAGAGATGTAAGCTCAAGGGAGACAGGAATATAGAAAGCTGATGCTCCCCACCCCATGTCTTCACTTTGTGTGTAGCGACTGTAGAGGGTAGTATTTATTTGCATAACGAATTTATGACATCTTGCGATGCCTACCTTAATGACTTGACGAGGTGACTGTTGCAGTCACTCCCAAATGTCCACAGCAACTGCCAGCAGTGTAGACAAACGATGCTTGCTGGTGTCACTCACATGATCTTCATTGTTTTCAACCTTCGTATCAATGCCATTATTGTGTTCCTGTCTGGATGACTGCAAAACACCAAATTTCCTCTGGTATGTCTTTGTGTCACTTTGACTGAGTTTGTTATACAGTAGTTTTTTCACAAGAAAGAGTCGTTGTATAGTGTGTCCTGCATCTTCAATGACAACGACTGAGACTAGATTGTTATGGCTCATGATACATACTCCTAAAGCTTCCATGTGATACATGAATGAAACTCCAAGATCTTCCACATATTTTGAAAGGAAAATTAAACATTGTTATAGGTATATTCCTTTTCAAATGAATGAATAAAAAAACATAAGTTTTATATTAATCACTCTGTATTAATGTTTTTGTAAATATCTCCTAATGCTAAAGTTACAAATATTATTACTATAAATTAATATGTCTTTCTGTTGCTAATAGTTTTGTACAAAAGGTTGGATAAAAAGTAATGACAACAGTTCGATAATTCTGAAATGGCTTTATTCACAGGGGTACAACATTTACGTACCTTCAATATAGTTGCCCCCCTTATTTATCACCTTTTGCCAAATGTTTGGAAGGCGTCGTAAACCATCACTGCGTCCATGTTTGTTGATGTTCCGTATTGACTGCTCTATAGCACAGATAAGTTCATCTCTGGTATTGCACCGGGTCCCTCACAGTTGTTCTTTCACTTTGGCGAAGAGATCGTAATCGCATGGATTCATATCGGGTGACTACGGTGGATGTTGCAGAATCTTCTATTGCCAGTGACGCCAGAGGTCCAAGACAGCAGCAGTGGAGTGACTCCTTGCATTGTCATGAAGAATGATGGGGTTCTGTACCACCAAGTGTCGTCGTTTTCTCCTGAGAGTTGGACGAAGGTAGTGGTGCTTCACACAGTCCTTGAAAACATTCTTGTGCACTACGAACTCGTGCCACATCAATTTTGATGCAGGAACATTGCTCTAGTTTTGTAAACATGATCTTATGGCACTCGCACTATGCCTATGAAAGTCAACGTTCCACACTGCAGTAGATGACAGAGTACTGCTGCTGCTGGCTGCACTAACTCATCTAACAGTCCTTGTTCATGTCAGCACTGCTGGCAGCTCTTGAACGCACCATCGTCATGTGACAGCAATGTTGCCATAACTTTTTATCCAACCATAACTTTTTATATAATTATGTAATAATGAATTATATGAAATATAATTTAAACAAATTATGCTGCTGATTAATATTTACATGCCAGAAGTAATAATTTTAATTTTGAAGACAATTATTTTATTTTATTACGATATTAATCAGTTTCGGCCTTACTATCTGGCATTGAATTAACTCCTCCAATTTCAAAGGCAGCACCTGTTTCCCAGAGTAAGTAAGTTGAACTGATAGGCCTATGTGGTTCGTATTTTCGTGAAAATATTATTTATTTTCTGGTAGGGGTGCAAACAATTCTCTGAAATGTTCATTTGCGCTGTGTAACTACCTGAACAGCTTTCATTCTTTTACATATTTCAAAATCACTGAAGCTTACAACTATTTCATTCAGTGATGGGTCTTTAGTCAGTCATGGTGTATAAAATGACAACGGCACAGCTTCAAAGCTGCGTGGTGAAGCGGGAACTCACTATATCAGTGTTTTGATTGGAATCTTTAATAAGTTCAGAAAATCCCAAAATTTATTATGTCTCCTTTTAGTATTTCTTTTCTGTTAAACAGAATTAACAACAAACTTTCAAACCAAAGTAACAAGAATATCTTGGATTTGAACAATTACTAATCAGTTAAAAATCAGGTCATTAAGACTTGCTTTATCTCATCCAGCAACACCCATTTTACATATTCATTAAAACATTCTCAACCCAACATAACCCATGCCACAGTAACAATCTCCAAACTTCCAGTGTAACCTTATTACATACCAAAGTCAACCCGAACCCAGTTGATCTCTCCAGATCAATTGATCCTCTCGTCTTAACCACCCGTATCAGGGCAGATCTCCCACTGCCTCGCATTCCGATCGTACTCCACACGACGATCCCCCTCACCATCCAGGTGGGGGTCGAAGGCGATCGATGCATGCACACAGAAATAATCCAAAACTGCTACACTGAAAGTCGCTTTGTAAACATACATATTTAGGAAAGATACCTAAATTTACATCATGCTGGATTACAGTATAAACCATCCAAACATACCGTTACAATGGACAGAAGGATTATGGATTCGAATCGCGTCTAGAGCATATATTTGATTGTTATTAGTATGGTGTCCAGTGTTTTAAGTGAGGTACCAGTATTATGCTGATCCTTGATACAGAAGACATATTGTATTGCCCATATAGTCAGAGGTTGAAAGGAGAAGAAACAATGATTAGGATGAGTCTAGTCAAGCTTTTGAAAATAATGTAGTAGTAGTAGTAATTATTGGACCATTACACCTCCTATAGCTATAAATTCAAATACAATTTCATTTGCCAAGATTTCCAGCACTGAAGAGCTGATGCAGATACTTGATTCAGTATGATGGCATATTTGAAGGGAGGATTTTTTAAGAACCGTGCAACATTTTTTATTGCAGATGATGTCATTGCAGTGCCCCCTCCACCAAAAATTTCTCGTCCATCCACACCACCTCCACCAGCCATATCGAGTAATGACAGTCCACCAGCACCTGCAAGTTCAAGAACTGACCAGTCATTGTCCATTGAAGAAACAAATAAACTACGAGCACGGCTAGGTCTGAAGCCTCTTAGAATTGAAGACATTCCAGCCTTCAAGGAAGATGGTGCAGAAAAAAAGAAAGATGTGGAGAAAGATGGTGGTACAGATATGGGGGAATTTGTTCATAAACCTGCAGGTAAGTTGCAAGTTTATTGCCCAATGATGATGATGATGATGATGATGATTATTATTATTATTATTATTATTATTATTATTATTATTATTATTATTGGTCTCTCTTTCTCCCTTCTCTTTCCTTTCCTTCTAGTTTTCTCTTCTTCTTTTCTATTTCTATTTCCAAGGGTGAGGCAGTCCTGTTCCAGTCTCAGATTTCAATTAATTTTCTTTGAAACAGCCAGATCAGTTTCTTGCTGGTTGATACTTTGTTACTTGTGTTCATATTGTTCAGTATGGAAAATTGAGAATTTGTATTTGTATCTTGCTTAATCTTGTGTTGTTTTAATTTGTTCCTCTTCCCACTTTTATGTAAACTTATTTCAATTTTATGTTTCTGCAGAGAATCTTTCGCAAAAAGCTCAGTCTGAGAAAGTAAAGCAGAGATTAACAGAGCATCGGGAAAAGAGACATATTGAATCAAAGTTGTCTCGTGTTAAGCCACTTGCAGAATCAGATGAAGATGATGAAGATGCTCATGCTTGGGTGGTTCGGAGTCGCAAAATGCAAGAAGAAAGAGTACAAGCTGAGAAGCGGGTAAGGTTATTTTTGTATAAAATTGAAAATAAATTTTATAATGTTTTTCATAATCTTACTTCTCTTACAAACTGTAAAGCATATAGAGATTGTTGTACTTTTCATCTGTTTTTCCACTTTTCGTGAAGTACAGTATTACAAAGGAGAAATAAGTTATGTGAAGTGTTCAAAACTAAAGTGGATCAAGTCACAAATTTTCATAAATCGAGTTTAATTCATTTTCTGATTATCTGAAGTTGGATCTTTTCCGAGCAGTAATGGATCAAGTCTTAATTCCAAGCATTTGCCGGTAGGTGACACCAGTCACTTTTGGCTCAGATTATTATTTGTTCATGATGTTCTGAGCCATAATGGATCAAGTCACCAAAGCGTTGCATCAGTTAACATCACAATTGTTTATATTTTATAAATCTAGAATTTGAGAATGGAGCAATAAAATTATTGCTACTGAAATTAGATAATCCACTAGAGCAAGTTAACTTTAAGTCCTATTATCTCAAAACTACTTTTCATGGACTTGACCCAATTTAGCTCTGAATGCCTCATGTATGTGTGAGTGATAAAATCAGTAGACTTTCTCTCGACCACATGTTAAATTAAATGACGCTTGCAATGACGAGTAGATGCAGTATATGAATGTTGTTTAATTTAATCGTGAAACAGCCCTAGGAACAATTGAGAACAATTATGACATTTATGTAAAGATCAGTTGTATAAATTGTTACTCTGAGATAAAGCAGTGAAATTAACTTTCAGTGTAGTGATACTGTATTTTCAAATATTTCATTAAGCTAGTCTGAATGTTTTGAAATATTAAAATGAGTCGCTTCTTCCAAGCCTAGTGTGTATCATGTATGTATATGTTTACGTGTTTCACTCCCACACACACTACAGTGTTAAAAAATGAGAATGGAATTAATTTACATATACTTGTATATTTTTCTTCAATAGGCAAAAGCTCTTGAGGAACTGGATGCTGAATTTGGTGTTGGTGATCTCGTGGAAGATGAAATGAGGAATGACCGCAAAGAAGCATATACATCACGAGACTTGAAGGGTCTTAGGGTAGAACATGCAGTTGTAAGTACTTCTGATATGTTATTGTTAGGGGTGTATATTCAAATGTTGAAACTGTTCTCAACCTTTATATTCAAGAATAGGTTAGTTAAGTGCTGTAAAAAGGTGTAGTGAGATTTGCTGCTTGAGATCAGATTGAACTTGCTCCAGTTTGTGGATTGGTCAGAGTACTTTTCAATACCTTTTCTAAACATGTATAAACTGATGTTAAACAGTGACTGGAAGTAAGCTTACTTCTCCAGAAAATTGTTTATTTCATTTAATGCTCATAATATTGAAGGCATCAGGAAATGTGTATCACAATTTGCTCAATTATGAGGCGTGTTCTTAAAATAAGTTCCAAAAGGGTATAGTAAGTAAATGGGAAGGTATTTACAAATCATTTTTGTTGCATTGTATTCCCTACACTTCAATTACTTTTCAACGTAATCTCCACCATTATTGAGGCATTTATTGAGTCGTGGCACAAGTCTTTCTATCCCCTCATTGTAGAATTCGCCCACCTGCGATGCGAACCACTCCCGCACTGCTGTTTTCACTTCATTGTCGCCATCAAAGCGTTGAGCACAGAGGAACTTCTTGAGGTGCAGGAAGAGATGAAAGTCACTCGGAGCCAAATCCAGGCTGTAGGGGGGCGGTCAATTTGTTCCCAGCCAAATTTCAAGATGAGATTTTGGGTGTCATAGCCATCAAAACATTGACCACTGAGGAACTTCTTGAGGTGCAGCAAGAGATGAAAGTCACTCGGAGCCAAATTCGAGCTGTGGGGGGGGGGATGGTCAATTTGTTCCTGTCCTCATGAATTTTTTCATCGACAGCACGCACCAAATCGTCATTGTCAAAGATGGCTGACCGGTACGCTGCTCGTCATGCACAGAGACGCAGCCCTCGTTGAACTTCCTAACCCATCTCCTCACCATTCCATCACTAATGGCATCATCACCATACACCTCACAAAGTTGACGATGAATGTCAGCTGGTTTGATGTTTCTCGCATTCAAGAAACGGATAACAGACCGCATCTCACAGTCGGTGGGGTGCTCAATCACTTTAAGCATTTCAACTGATCACAACTAATCACACACACGGACTGAAGCTCTGAAACTGCACGCACAGCTTGCCTGAGGACTGAAGAAGAAAACACGCATGCACAAAATAACGATTGCAACGTTGCAACGGCTATAATTGAAAACGGAACTTACTTTAAGAACACGCCTCGTAAAATTAGTAACTCGATTTCTACATGTTGCTGTACATAATATCAATTTTGTATGCCATATTCTAACTGATATTGTCACGAAATATTAACCAAAGCTTTCATATTTTCACGAAAACTCACCGAAATCATGATAAAATATCAAAATAGAGATAAAATAATCACCACAAAATCACATCCCTACTTATTTTATATTGTCATTTCTCTTCTTCCCTGCTTTTCTGCACCTATATTGCCTCCTCATTAGAACCTGTCTCATTTGTTCTAAAATCTGTAAGAAATTAATAATATAGAAAATTGCGACATATTGAAGCTAAGAGGAAGAACAAATGTCGATACATTGAGAAACATTATATTAATGAAATTGAACTTCTTCTTTTAATCTAAAGCATGAATGGAAATTATATTATACAAGCTTTAAGTTATAAAATAATTTATTATTAACTTTCAGGATCACTTCTCTGAGGGGAAGACTGTGATTCTAACTTTGAAAGACCAAGGAGTGTTGGATGAAGATGGTGATGTCCTTGTAAATGTTAACATGTTGGATGATGAACGATACAACAAGGTAAGGAGGAGGATTACAGTTCTATTTATTGATTGATTCTTTCATTAATTCATTCATTGAATTATAATATTCAGCAATTTCAGCTAGTAAGTGAAACTATTTTAGTGCCATATTGTGTATTAAAATTTTTTAAGTCAGAAACATGTCATTCATAATTAACCTTCATTTTACTCTGTAATTATTGTTCTAAGAATATATAGTTATGTTTATAGTACTAAAATAAATCTCTGTTTCGAAATTTTCATGGGTATACGTTTCCAGCTTACTTGATATCAAAAACTGGTCTTTGATGTGTTATCTGTCCATGTACAGTCTACTATCCTTTGGCGTTATGAGATCAATTTTATTCATATGGATTATCATCTGAATTAATTTATCCAACAATATGCACTTGAGACATAATAATTTTTGTTCGAAAATATTTTCTTTGAAAAAATAACACAAAATGGCAATTTATTTTATCAATTCTTAGCATTATTCTTCTTGATATTTTATTTTTGTATGGTAGTGTGAAATGAAACAACACAGATTACATCTTCAAAAATGTTAAAATTCAGGGCAGTATTTTTTTTATTTATATGACAGTTCCTTCAATCAAAAAACTTCTTCAAACAAAATATTTAAGACTTATAAATGCACAGGATCATTCAGAAGAACAGTGAAACTTACTAGATTATACTGTTGATGATAAATACACAAACAGTTTTAGATAGAAAATGCACGAGCATTGAAGCTTAATTTATTGCAAAAGGGCATTAAACTTGAGATATCTCCTGAAAGGTATGGAAGATCTCCTGCATTTCTCCATTCAGTTCTCAGTTGATTGTCATTCTAATGTTTTATATCGTTATCTGATTGTCATTCTACTATTATACATCTTTATGAGTCTGGAATTCCAATTTGCGCTGCTGTATTGTGTGCAAAACTGTTGGGGGGTTGTCCTTTGAAAACTACTCTGATTGCCTTTCTGTTGTTATAAGAATGTAAATCATATGCTTTAATACTATTAAAGTCTGTCTACAAATCCAGTCTCTGTGGTTAGACACTATTATATTAAATCATAACAAAATATCAGTGCATTGCACTACTTAATAACAACAGAAATATTATTAGGTAGTAGATTAAGATCAAAGTACATGAGATCTAGTTACATTTCAAGAGATGTCTCAACTTTAATGCTTTTTTGGAAGAAACTGGGGCTTTGCTGATCACTCATTTCATACCTCAGGATATTTGTGTTGATGTCATTTCACTTATATTAAAATATTTTACTTTATTCTGAATGACTTCGTATACATGAATTATTTTTACTAAATTAACATAGGGTTATCCATTGATAAGATAAAACAAGAAGTGTAGTAAGTGCCACAAGCATAAACATGCAAACAGGAGAAAAACTGAAAAAGAATCTGAAATTATGTACAGTTTGACATCATGCAATGAAGATTTAACTAGTCGTTCTGAAAATATTTCTTGCTACTTAAATGTATGTGTTTATATTGCACACAATTAGAATTACCTACCTTACAGTGAATAGGCGAGCCCAGAGTCAGAAATAAAGGTATCTTGTCAGATTCACTGTAATCTTCTTTGGAATTGCTACTGTCTGACATTTGAACATAAGAGATGGGAGTGTGTTACTTCCCACCAATGGCAGTTCTAGAATACAACTACTGATAGAACCTACTCCTGGCCTGCCCCTGCCTACCACTTTGGATCATGAACCACTTAAAGATTTCTTCTCCCGAATGCTGTACAGTACTTGCATTCACTACCTGCTGATTTATTCTGTATTCTATATATATATATTTATTTATGTTTGTAATTTGTCTTATTTTCCCAGAATACAGAAAAGAAGAAATTAAAACCAAATTTACATGGTTATGATGTCTATAGTGAAGAGGATGACCTTGAAAACAAGTCGTCTGTACTCAGCAAATACGACGAAGAGATAGAAGGTGAAAAAAAGACAAGTTTTGCTCTGGGTGAAGAGATATCAGAGGCTGTAAGGAAACGGAACTTACAGGCTGTGAGAGAAAAGCTCCATGGAAAGACACTTGTGTCACTTGATCTTCCTGCACCACAATTGGCATCAGAATACTACACAGAAGAAGAAATATCAGTGAAATTCAAAAAGCCCAAGAAAAAGGTACGAATTTGTCACAGAGTTTTTTCTTGTACTGCATGCATGAATAATTTTTATTTATACTTCTTAGATCAGTGTTTAAAAAAATTAAATGAAATGTTGAATTATCAGGTGCGCAAGATTCGTCGTAAACTGAAAGCAGAAGAACTGGAACCCGAAGGTGACTGGTCTCGTGATATGGGCTCTCGCTCCAAAGGAAGTAGGCATGGTGGAAATGCTGATTCCAGTGAAATGGAAGTTGTTAAGGTGAAACAAGAAGTTGATGAAGATGCTATGGAAACAGAGGATACACCATGTGAGTTTCGCTTATCAACCAGAACTTGTTAATTTTATTTCAGTGGAGATATATTCATATAACATGAAAATTCAGCTGCACTATAGGGACTTATTCCTGAGGTTATTTGAATACGTTGTTGTTGTTTTCTAATGCCAGGTGTTTGACAATAAAGTCATTTGACCTCTTGCACTCCAATATTTTTCAAAGATATTGTCATGGTCAGCCACTGACACACAGATTTCGAGGTGTTCTGAATCCATTTCTTGATTTGAGTTGCACAATGGGCAGTTAGGGGACTGATATATTCCAATTCTATGCAGATGCTTGGTCAGACAGTCATGACCTGTTGCCAATCTAAATGCAGCTACAGACGATTTGTATGGTAAATCAGGAATCAACTGTGGATTATGTTGCAGAGAGTTCCATTTTTTCCCTTGAGATTGTGTTATCAATTTTGTTTGTTGAAGACTAAGTATATAGATTTAATAAATCTTTTCACAGAGTAAGAGGTAGATTTAGCAACAGGTTTGTAAGTAGCAGTGCTGCCTTTCTTTGCTAAAGCATCTGCATTCTCGTTTCCCAGGATTCCACAATGGGATGGTATCCATTGGAATACAATTCTTTTATTGAGTGTTATTAATTGAGAGAGCATTTTAGTTATTTCTGCTGGTTGAGATGAAGGTGTGTGTGTGCAGATTATTGAGCTGCTTTGGAGTCTGACAATAAAACTGCATTTTTAAATTTATTGATGTGGCATAGAAGATTTCTGATACTTTCACTTATTGCAATGATTTCTCCATCAAAACTTGTTGTTCCATATCCAAGAGATCTATAAAGTGAGAAGAGACAGCACGTAACACTTGCACGTGCACCTTGTTCCCTGGAGATCAAGGATCCATCGGTGTATAAATGAAGTCAGTTTTGTGGAGGGTACCTAATATTAATTGTTATTTGAATATAAAAGTTCATGTGATCATGGTCCCAATCCTTATAGTTGCTGTGTTTACAATTTGAAATTTAGGAAAAGATATAATAATTGTATTGTTTTAATTTAGGGTAAAAAATGCCATAATAAAAACTTACAAAGGTGTTATTTTGTTAAGTTGTAGCTTACAGTACAGAAAGTTGGATTTTTTTGGTAGAAACTGCACAAATTTTTTTTTATTATTTTTATAAATAATTTTTTTATTATTTTATTTCACAAATCTTTACCCTTTCCTATCCAATCCTCTGACTGAACTCTTAACTTTCTTCAACCCCGACGGCATTAGAGCATTCGAGGCCTAGGGGTTCATTTCCCTTTCCTTCCTCCTCTTTCTACTTTTCTGTTCCTAGTGCTGACCTGCTGTGGCACTAAAATCGTCCTCCAGTGGCTTAAGGAGGGAAAGCTGGTGATCAACAAGATCTCCCAGCTAGGTCCAATGGACCCGTCGACCAACAGCAGGTGTGGTCCTCCAGACATTCTGGGGGTTGTGTGTGAATGAAGTAGCCACCAAAACGTTAAAATATGGTGTTCACTTAAATCGGCTACAACTTGCCATTTTATCTCAAGGGGAAAAATGGAACTCTCTGCATCAAAATTCACAGTTAATTCCCGATTTACCACGAAAATCGTCTGTAGCTGCATTTAGATTGGCAACAGGCCATGATTGTTTGGCCAAACACCTGCAATTGGAATATATCAGTCCCCTAACTGCCCATTGTGCAACTCAAACCAAGAAATGGATTCGGAACACCTCAAAATCTGTGCTTCAGTGGCTGGCCATGATAATATCTTTGAAAAATATTGGAGTGCAAGAGGTCAAATGACTTTATTGTCAAACGCCTGGCATTAGAAAACAACAACAACATTTCAAAAATCATAAAAAATAAACAGAATATTATGTGAATGATGTTTTTATCAGGTAAAGCATGTTATCACAATGCAAAAAGAGCTTGCAGCAGGTTTTCAAAAATGTTGGTTCCTGTGTTTGCAGCTGGTTTTCAAAATTTCATTTCCCACGTCAGTGCAGCCTATATAGCTGACCTGATCATATAGAACACCCATGTCAGGTCTGGCTACATGAAAACAATTGAAGATCCACATTATACAGTAATTGAACCTGTCGCTGCTAGCATGTGGACATTTCAGTCTGTTTTTGTGTTTGTTGTATGGGCGTATAATGACAAAAGGGACTCATTCCTTCTCAGTAACTAGATTTTCGTCGACTTACAGAAGCTTGGTTCAAAACTATATATATCCCTCAAAATGAAAATACTGTACTATAACAGTGTAGCTGTCAGATGCGCTTTTCTATTAAAAATTACCTCAGGAATAAGTTTCTTAAGTGTGGTTAGAACTTTGTGTGTAATTATGTGTATAAAAATTAGGCCATGGTGTATAAATTATTTTCGTTTTCAGTTCTATATTCTCTGAAGAAAAAAATCTTCGTTCATGGTTTTCTATTCCGGATTTTTTACTGAACTGGATAAGCCTGGAACTTTTATGCTAGTTTTAAAAGGAGGGATCGAATGTTTGGTCTCCGAAATTTCCAATCTCTTCTGTTACTGGATAGAAAGCTATCCCATTCCACCCCTTATATTGTAGTTGTAATCCCCTGGTAGAGGGGCAGAGAAGGCTTGACGGCCTTATCTCTACCAGGTTAAATAAATAAATATTACTATTAAATACTACCCCTCAAAAGGCCCTTAGGGTGGCGAAATGTTAAGGTTCTCACCTCACAAGACAATCAGCACTGAATAGCAGTAGGTATGTTACTCCTGTGTACTGGTTGCCTTTGCCTTCGCTTGAGTTGTGGCAAATAACAGCAAGTTACAAGCTCTGCCGTTGCACAAAAATCTTTATGCATTTAACTCTTCACATTTCCTTTTCACAGTTTGTTTGATTAAGACATTTCACACACTGTCCCTAAAGTTGGACTATGAAATGCATATAAGGCAAAGCTTTTCTCTTGCTACCAGCCCTAAAGACTTTTTAACAGGATATTTTACATTGTACTGTTTTCATCATCTAAACTCTACTCTTAGATACAGGATATTGCTATCTCTTGCTGGGTGAAAGTGGGAGAATTTGTGGAAATAAAATCAGATAATCTACCAGTTCGTTAATAATTTGATGGATAATTTGAGTTGTATCATACTTCATTTAGTGCCAGGATTTATCACTTTCTGAGTCAGCTATTTTTATAGGAATTCTATTACTGTTTACTATATACACAGTAATTTGAGGCTTATGTATGTTTATAATTATTTTATTTTCAATTTCAGTGCTGGAAGATTTGATTACTAACATCAAAGTGGAACCTGATGAAAGTGAATTGGAGTTACAGTTGGCCCTGAAGAAGGCACGTAAGCTGAAACTGCAGGAAGCAATTGCAGACTCCAAAAACAGCATAGAGAAGGTATATTATCATAGTGTTTTAGCTCTAGGATTGTATTATTGTATCAGTGTTCTTTTCCTGTTAGCTGATAACAAATACATGAGCTGTATACTGGAATGAGTATTCTTCAATAATACAAATTAAATAAAAATTATGCAATTAATGCTTTTTTTTTAGGTAGTGCAAACACGATAGTCTTAGAAAAGCTGCTCATGATTGTGGAACTTATATAATGAGAAAGTAAAAAAATAAAATGGCATACTTTCGCATTATGAGAAGTGCTATAAAAAGAAAGTGTTGTGCTTCCAGATTTCACGAATGCTGCAAAACGTTTTTTGACAAACTATCTCTGGCGTTCATTTATCTGAAATTTGCTTGTTGCCTGTTTATTTTCAGCCATTAAGTTTCATTTAATTTTTTGCCAGGTTGCAAAATCTATCCTGGAAAGCAGTTCTGAAGGAAATATGGAAGGTGGTTCCATAGTGTTGAATGCTACAGCTGAGTTCTGTCGGACACTAGGTGATATTCCTACATATGGCTTAGCTGGTAATAGAGATGAAGATGCCCAGGAGTTGCTTGTGAGTATGATTCTTATGTACTCATAATTTATAATTTATCATTATATCATGTCTTTGGAAACTGAAAGTTCTTTCATTCTGGCCTGTTATTTTACACGTCAACATTTCATTTCAGCCACTGGCATGGCTTGAACAGTAGTATGTTTTCCTATTGATTCAGAGTTTTGCTTAGGCATGGGTTCAATTTCCGCTTGGGCTAGTTACCTGATTAGGCTTTTCCAAATGCAAGGCGAATGTCAGGTAATTGCATGGCAAATCGTCAGCCTCATCTTGCTATCAGTTTCATTAACACTAAATAACCTAGTGCAAAAGTTAGTACATGATCATTAAATAACCGACTAAAAGAAGCATTACATGTCACGCTATCTTTTATACTTTCTCATAAAAAGAATAAAGATATTGTGATGCTGTAGAGAACTCACTATGGGATTTTAAGAAAAATTAATTTTTTTCACCACCCTTCATATCGAATAAGTGATTTTGGATGTGCCATATGTTTGTGTGTACCACATTTTCTTACATTCATATTAAAAATATAAGGGCCTACAGGTTATTATCTAGCAGTGATACACAAGAAGTAATAATAATTTATATTAAGGAAATTCATGGATCTTTATTTGAAATTAACACACAGTGGTAATTTACATGATGTAAAATGTAACAAATTTCTCTGTAATATTTTGTAGTACATAAAATCAACTAAGAAACTAAATTATGTAATTCTTTTGACTGGAGAAATTATTTCTTCACAGAACTTATTGTCTGTAGAATTGTTTCTCCTCTGCGTGATTTCATGACAGAGTTCTACCATCTCCAGCACAGAAGAATGAACACAGATGCATTAGGGATAATTCTTTCTTAAAGAATTAGTTGTGTCTAGTTCTAAACTCCCTTTAAATGCAGTTAACATGAATATTCTCAGGATCGCATTGTAACCCACCAAGATCTATCAATATTTATGTCACTTAAATACTGATTTTTGTACATAGAAACATTTTAGAAATGATTACACTATACGAAGCGTTATTTTGTGCATGTGTGCCAAAAGTACATCTTATTTTTGTGTATAGTAAATGATTTAATTGATGTGTTAGTTTTTTTTAAATGATAGTTTTAAGAAAATAAGACAGTACATGAGGATCTAATTTGCAACATTAAAAGAGAAGGGAAATTTTGAAAAACATAATTAGAAAGTATGTGTAATTTTCTTAACAGTTTTTTCCCTTTTTATTTGGTTTATATAAATAAGTTAGTAACAGAGCAGGATTTTTCCATCTTGTTGCAGTAGGAGTTGAGCAACACAGGGAAGTGACTAATGTACCTCTGGAGATTAACTGCCAGTATATAATTTATCCTTTTTCGTTTCCTCAATCTGAGAATAACCTCTTTCAAGATCTTAGAGATATATAATGAAGTGTTTTCTTCTCACTTTGAAGGCAATATCTTATAAAGAGAATAAGGTGTCCTAATAGCCAAAGAAAAACATCACACCTAGTTATGATGTGTGAGACAACATCTTTGTGTGTTCATGTCAATAGGAAACTTAAAACTTGTCTCAATTTCAGGATTTTGAGCGAGAAATGATTGAGGAGAAAAAGCGTCAGGAAGAAGAGGGCAAGCGTGGAGCATGGAACGAAGTTGAAATAGGTAAGAGTCTTATGAAGATTATGCAGTTGTCTTCTTCTTCATTAATTAGGGTTTCCCCAGTTTATCAGGCCTCATTCTGTGGAAGTATAGAACTAGCTATTCCCATCTCTTGGGTTGTCTTCCAGGGAATATTCTTCCTGTTGGTCGTTCTTGTTTACAAATTCGTACCAGTCTTACTGGGTCCATTCACATGTGCATTTCATTCTCTTTTCCTTATCTTCATCCACTTACAATTAATATTAGAGGAGAAAAATTCGCTCTGGCACTGGGATCGAACCCGGGTCCTTGGTTCTACATACCAAGCGCTCTCACAATTGAGCTACACCAAAGTCCAATCCACAGCACCGGATCGATCTCCCCTCCTCTTTGTTTCTGAAGCATTTTCCATACTTTTTTTGGCTCCATACAAGCCCTGTTCCATGTCTTTTGTATACCGTTTCCAATGATTATGCAATCGGTTATTTAAAATTAATAAAGTTTACGTCAGTTAATGGAGAAGTAAGAGTAGTAATGAGGTTTCTTCCCACTTCTCTAAATACACACATAATCTCTCTTTCTTTCGCTAGTGGGAGAATCATTCATTTTGGTCTCAACACATTCGCATCTTAACAAATACACACAAGCTCTGTGCTGTACAGTCACAAGTATATAAAAGTGAAACAAAGTGTATAGAAGCAAAACCGTGCATTATAATGACACTAAACATCGTGAACAATGTTTTTGTTATCTCTTAATCTTTGACACCATATTCCAACACATGATATTATAGCCATCCAAACAGATATGAAATAAGAAAATAAAATTATTTTAAAATGGCCGTTTTGGACTAGTTCATAAAAACAGGATTTTGGATGTTCCATATAAGCTTCCGTGGTTTCAAATATGGGATATCCCATATAATACAGGACAACCTGGTAACCCTAGAGACAACCAATTTTTCATCATTCAAATACATGAAAGTATGTTTTCACTACAAAATAATCTTACTTAAGAAATATCTTTTTTTTCTCTTTATGCAGATGAGACCCCAGTGGATGTACTCCCAGCAGAAGTGCCAATCTTGGATGTGGAACCTGATGTGGGTGTGGGAGTTGCAGGTGCCCTCCGCTTGGCAGTCAGTAAGGGTTACTTGGAGCGTGAGGACATGAACAAACCTTCAGCATCACGCTTTGCTCACCTACAAGCACAAAACTACTCAATTGAAGATAAGACACACATGTAAGTTCTGTCACGAGATTCCATTGGGCACTTCTCTAATTACTTGCTATTTTTGTGTTGTAAATTATGTTTGGCAGTTTTCTTCTTAAAAATGTTGACAACGAGGTTGAAGTCATTCACATTACTTCAGATTTTTTTCTTTTTGGTTACATAAATAAAACCCCCCCGGATTCTAAAGCTGCATTCAAGGCCATAATTTAACTACATCTCCGAAAATAAATACAATTTTAAAATTCGTTGCATAATAAATTCAAATAAAAACATAGTTTTCCAGTGGATCTCAGCCCACTTAAGGATGAATGGTAATGAGGTAGCTGATATGTTTACAAGGAAAGGAAGTAAAATCAGAATGAAAAAACACAATTTTTCACAAGAGTCTATAAAACATATTATAAAAAAATAATCTATTATCTATTATAAAGGAAAATCTTTAATTTGGAACTCCACTTGTGTTGACACTAGCTCCATCTCACTTGCCGAATACCTCCAGACGTACAGCATCTGCTGCTGAATTAGCCATGAAGAAAAAAGTCAATAAATATGCTCATCTTTTAGACAATTATATCTTTATCCCCTTTGCTGTGGAGACCTTCGGTCCTTGGAGTTACGACACCAAAGGTTTGGTATCTCAAATCGGCTATATTTTGATCTCCATTACTGGTGATCGCCGTTGCACTACTTATTTGCGTCAACGCTTAAGTATTGCTATTCAACGCGGAAATGCAATGAGCATTTTAAGTACTCTTCCCAAATCCAGCCCTTTGGACGAACTCTTTATTCTGTAAAATTTGTTAAGTATTTTGTGTGTAAATAATAATGAACGATTCGTGGATTTTACACTTCAAATAATAGAAGCAAAATCTTTAATTTATCACAATTTAATAGATAAAAATGAAAAGTCAAGGTGGAATATTCCTTCAAAACTGTAAAGTTAATTCCTGATCTACTGAGAATATCTGTTATAGCTATGTTAAAATTGGTTACTGTTCATGATTTCCTAAGTAAACATCTTAAAAGAATTGCTTTTTATTAATTTCTCCAAATTTCTTGTTATGCACAAAAAAAGAAGATATGAATATGGAACACTTTGCAAGCTTGAATCTCTCAAGACTTTCGAAGACCTTACTCCAGATATTAAGAAAAAGAATTAAGATAACTTTAATCTAAAACCCTGAGCTAAAAGCACACATACAATTTTGAATATTGGTATTTTCTTCTCTCCCCTTTCATCACTGTCATCACCACCATTATGAACTTCATGGGATTATATCATATCATCTGGACATATAAATACTGTGATATATGCTCTAAGTAGCTTCAGTTATTCCTGGTCTTGGCATCTTAGAGAATAATCAAGTTGTAATTTTGATAGCCTTATGCTTTTATGCAATCCAACATATCGATTGCAAATGATTCTTGCTTTAGTTGGTCATCGGGTTTGATTTCCTGCAAAATATGCATCTTGTAGGCATGAAAATGTGATCGTTAGTGAAGAATTTTGTGTACAGTTGACTGTTTCATTCCAAGTTCTCTCACTGCTTATGTGATTGACTTCTTTGGACTTCTTTCAAACAATCTCTGGCCTTCCTGGATACCAAGATTTCTGCCTCCGTGTCCTTTCAACACACTACCGTTGATAGTCTTTAATTTTGGCAGGTCCTTGTACTCATGACGGAAGTTTGTTTGCATTTGAATAAATGATTTTGCTCTACCTACCACCAAACAATATGGGCACGCTCACTAGGAGTTACCATTTTATAAATGACTAGCCGTACCCATGCGCTCCGCTGCACCCGTTAGAAATGAATATAAAGTAATTACATAATTAAAATAGGAGGTTTGATCCAGAGAACATTCGTATTTGATAGAAGGATAAATCGTTTAATATGTTACTTAATTTAAATTGTATTTAAAATATTAAAATGCGATCATTTTGATCCAGAGACCACTCATTTGGTGCAATGACAATTCCTTTAACATGTTATTAATTGTTATTACCAATTATTTTTGGAAAAGCGAAAATTAACAGAAAAATTTTGGCTACAGATTTATTATATTATATTATATTATATTATATTATATTATATTATTATTATATTATATTATATTATATTATATATTATATTATATTATATTATATTATATTATATTATATTATATTATATTATATTATATTATATTATATTATATTATATTATGTAAAAAGTGTGTTGGTAACGGATGTACTCGAATTAGAAAGTTTTTAATTTGTTGTGGGAGCTCTTGAATCTCAGGAGGAACAGCTTTTACAACAGCGCAACATAATCTGCTTGGCTCATTACCAAATTTTTTTGCATTGCATTTATTGCATATATATTTTATGTATTTTAACACGATTCAATTGAGCATAGTTAAAATTTGAATTATAAAATAATGGATTGCTAAGCTAACGTACTATTACTGCATACTAAATTAATACACTCTCGTTGTTCGTTAATTCTCTGAGATAAAAATGAATATGTTCATAAACATTATTTTAAGAAATACAGGAAATGAATATACAGAATAGCCTATCAAGTTTTCTGTGCATAAGAAGCTATTTTAATCTTACCTGTCCTCAATTCACTCACAAGTTACTGTAATAACATTATAGCATTATGTCCATCCAGAGAAACTACATTTCCAATGATGAAATAATAATTAATTATACAAATCGGTTAATTTAGCTTCCTATATTACTTCATACAAACACAGAAACATTGTCTGTAGGCTATGTTTCATAGCTTTCGATTGTTGTGTCCAAGGCCCCTTATAGACGAAGTCATTTGTTTTTTATTTCAATACACTGCCTTAGATGGCAGTTATTTTAATTTTAAAACTCATTTATCTCATTAAATATCAGTCCTATCAAAATTTTTCAAAGAATAAAACTTATCAGAAATCATTTTTGAAGAAACTTTTGTTATATAACATTTTTCACAAAAATCAATAATAAGCGAGATATTTCGATTTATTTAATTCAGGCCCCCTTATAACCCCCCTTTTAAATAACGTATTTTGAATGTCATATAGCCTAAAATCTAAGTTACAACGAACTTAATTTATATTCCAATTTTCATCGAAATCCATTCAGCCATTATCGCGTGAAAAGGTAACAAACATACAGATAGACAGACAGATAGACATACAAACAAAAATTAAAAAAAAGCGATTTTCGGTTTCAGAATGGTTAATTATACATGTTAACACCAATTATTTTTAGAAAATCGAAAATTTACCAGAAAAATTTTGGCTACAGATTTATTATTAGTATAGATTAATTGTTGCAGCATTGTTGTCGTTACTATGACTCTGACGTGTACTACGAAATTGTTATATAAACTTTTTGAGTCTGTGGTTATTTTTCGATCAGAATGACAGCTATACTTCCTGACATTAAATGTAAAATATACTGTCAAATGTTGGAGGTTCACTGTAGACACTCCGTACTGCTAGAGTCTCATTTGTTTACAACATTTTGCACTACATGCAGGTGAGGATGGAAATTGTATTGGGTAGGAGAGATTATAGATGAAATGCACTTCACTACCCCTTTGCAACGCTCATCCACATATCAAATATGTCATTTTGAAGCGTATGAAAGGAAAACTTCATGCATTAGATAGTGTTCAGACACCATCAGTGCACACACCTTTGGAAATAACTTTCCACTTTCCTACCAGAAATCGAACCGAGCTTCATTGTATTTGTAGATAGGAATGTTGTCACTTGAGTCTCAGGGAGGATGCTATGTATGTGTATGATCTGTTTTGTAATATTTTCATTTGATGGTATGTAATGTTTTTCAGTGATGATGATAAATTTGGTCGACGTGAACGCTACAGTGGTCCAACTTCAGACTTCAAAGAGAAAGACGGATATAAACCAAATGTTAAATTAGACTATATAGATGACGATGGCCATGTGCTTAATGCAAAGGAAGCTTTCAGGTAATTAAAGAAAAATAATTTTAACAGTTAAAATTGTGGTACATCCTACAGTTTGATTTTTTCTTTGAATCTTTTTGGTCTTGAAAATTCCATTTTGTTAAGGACATTAAGATTGAAATTGAAAATTATTTATGAAGTGAATCAAACTGGTTCAGTCTAATAGCAGTGCATTTGAGCTTTTTAAATTTAATTTTTCAGGTATCTGTCTCATAAATTCCATGGCAAAGGACCTGGAAAAAATAAAGTAGAAAAGCGAATGAAGAAGAATGAGCAGGAAGGGGTAAGTCATTGTCTTGAAGTAAAGTAAGAGTTGTTACATTGGCAATTGGCCTTGTCTTGTCTCTTCATTTGGCATTATCAGCCAGTGCTGGCTTATATGATATTCTGTCAAGTTCAATATTCGCCCTGGAAGGAAGTTACTCTTTATTTTATCTGTAATTTCCCCTTAGAAACAGAATTGTCTTTGTTCCTATGCTCATGTATATGATACAGGGATACAAAATTTCCTTCAGTTGCTGCTGTGATTTAACAAGTTTGGTGTAAGGTGTTATTTAAAAGAATAGATATCTGTGTATCATACATATAGGTAGAAATGAAATCATTTATAACCTGTCAGATTGCATTTGTAAGAGTTCCCTGAAGTGAACTTGTCTCACAAGAACAGAGACATTTATGTAAAAAGTATGATAAATTGAAACTTTTTTTAACGAGATGTACTAAATAAGAGAGTTTTTTAACTGAAGAAAGATTTAATATTAGAGGTTGATAATAATGTTGCGGGATTAATAATAAAAATTTGTAGGACCATTATTTCTTATGACATGCTAAGGGTGGAACCTATTTTAGAGATTTTCGAAGGCCATTCTGTAGTAAACTGATAAATAAGAGTATTTTTAACAGGACAAAACAGTTGCATACATTACAGATTATTCTATGTATGTATCGAAATCTGCCACTGTCAATCTTGGTTGAGCTACATTTCCTACAGTTTATGTCAAAGGTTGAAAAAGTCTATTCTGGTTTGTTTGAGCTTGAGATGGTCTGAACACAGTTTCTAACACATGTGATTAGTAAATTTGGATGTTTTTACTGTCGTATCTTCTTCAGTAAATGACAGATTAATGGCCAATTTCATTAACATCTATCAGATTTGCTTGAACATCAAATGAATAACTTCCAGTTATCTAACATCTGTTTAAAATAAGAACAGTTTCATCACATTGATCAACAGTCAGTGTTAAGATACCTTAGTTTATCTCTAAATTATTTAAGAAGGCCAGACATTTTTCGAAGAAGCAAAGGTCATAACACAGAATTGTCCAAATTGGTTAGTCATGCTAAACATTGTCTGCATATCAACAGAATTGTTGGAAATAAATGCTTGATTTTTTTTAATGGAAATACGACTTTGAAATTGAACATAATAGAAAAATCCGAAAAAAAAAAAAAATACATGAAGATATAGTATATTAAGAGTCCACTGCAAGAATGATGGATGTCATTTGGAATACATTTTTCAGGAGAAGCAATAGGGATATCTTGTGCGAAGTTTTACCGTCAGATGGCAGGAGCGTTCCATGCGGCGCAACATGTTGTAGGGCTATGTCTTGTCATATGCCTCAGTTGATTACGTTTTCCTGCCGGTTGGTTTTCTGTGCGTGTCAAAATTATATTTACAGTTATTTCGTATAACCTAATATAATTCAATATTTTCTTACCTCATAATTTAATTTAATTTACAGTAAATAATAACGTAAACCTGTATAATATTCAGCGATTCCCCGAGATGGGTGGGGAAATCTGCAGTATGCAGAATATAAATACGAGTAAATTGAATGTTCATGAACCTAAACGAGAACTTTGAGAACAATATGCACGAATAAAAAAATAGGAAATATGTCGAAAGTGTTATTGCCCTCTTTAATAATTAGTATTTAAGAACCGTACGCTAAAAACAGGTTATGCAGCCACCAATATGTTTTTTTATAGGGAAGAGATTATCGAGATTGAATTAATTGTATTTTTTCTGTAGTTGCATAAAGATCAAATGCAATTTTTAATAGGATGACATAATATGATCGCAGTAGTATCACGATTAGTCGTGTGTTTTGTAGGTTAAGGACATGCAGTTTTGAATACTATGTAGGATGAGTTTGAAAATTTGAAGTTAAAACATGGTTTTAATAATTAGGGTACAGTACATAAAAACATTATTCACGAAATGGGTTCCACTACGGATCGTCCTGGATAATAAACATCCCAGTTTATCGAGAGTTTACTGCAGGCATAAACTTCGGAGACTCCTACAACTACTGCATATAATCTAAGCTAACATAGCTCGCTGTCGAGGTTGCATAGGTTTTTATTAATTTTACTTTTTCCTCTTCCAAAATGAAACTGTAGTCAACAATTCCGTAGTTACTTTTATTTAATAGCTAGCACTTTCGAGGCGCAATTTAATTACTCATATTTTTTAAGATTTAAAGCATATATTCAGAATATTTCGGGATCTGATTGAAGACAAAAAGCTTTCCCTAGTGTTTACATGTAGGAACATAACAAAAATTTGCCATTTTTAGTTGTTTTTAAGAGTATATAATATACTAATTCACTACGTATATCCTCAATGTTTATATACCGAAAAACAAAGCGCTATCTGTTGGTGCTAGTTCAGGATATCCCTATTGAAAGTTTGAAATGCTTAGTGCTCAAAGCTTAACTGTGATTTTCCGATCATTACTGGACAATGACTATCAGTGTTAATGCCATATAACTCTCTCACATTCTATATGTCTTAAGCTATGCATTGACAGTCTTAGTTCATTTTCGACAAGAAAGTGACATCCATCATTCTTGCAGTGGACTCTTCATATAGTATATTGTAGTTTCAAATCCGGCGAGATGGCTTAGATAAATAATTTAGTTGAGTGAAAACACATGATTTGAAATAAAAGGACTGTTATAAAAAGCATCAAATACACAGAACTTGCATGACAAGAAGTACCGGTAATATAAACAAATTGGAATGAATGTGCTTTCTTTCAGTTGATGAAACAAATGAGTTCAACAGACACTCCATTGGGAACTCTGAGCCTCCTACAACAGAAACAAAAAGAAACGCAGTCTCCATTTGTAGTCCTAAGTGGCAGTAAACAAACGTAAGTGTATAATAGTTTTGATGCTGTAATAACTATTAAGAATTTACACTGCCATTTAAGTGTAAATCTGTCGTCGTAATGTTGAAGCAGTTTCTGCTTTAAGTGAAGAAATAAATTAGTTATGCCTGTTGTTCACGATCATATTTTTCGTACAATAAATATTACGAAAGATGTTACAAATATTTTATGACATTGGTTCCTTGCTCACAGTCAAATTTTTCATCCAATTTCTCTCATAAACACTATTCCATCTATGCAGTGAATTTGACGCTACAGTATGTTTGCTCTGCCATAATATGAGAAATATTTTGTACTGTTTTCTCTAATGAAATCTGTAATTGTCATTCGTCTAGTAAAAGACTTGCAACTTCTTTGTTTAATGTTTGTTTGAACTTCACAATCTGCACACCAGATAGCGCTGTTTCCACACACCTGCTTTGCTGATTCGTTGGTTTCATCCAATATTTGACGAAAATAAGACCTGCTTTATTTGGGAAAAGTTGTATTCAATGTTTAACCAAACTCGGTTTTACAAAAATTTGATCGTGAGCAACAGGAATTTGATACAATTAAATTGAATTAAATTTCTTGAACAATAAATTTGTCCACACTTGTCGAGTATTGGTTAGCGCATCTGGCCGCAAAACCAGGTGGCCAGGGTTCGATTCCTGGTCGGGACAAGTTACCTGGTTGAGGTTTTTTTCCAGGGTTTTCCCTCAACCCAATATGAGCAAATGCTGGGTAACTTTTGGTGCTGGACCCTGGCATTATCACCTTCATCTCATTCAGACGCTAAATAACCTAGGATGTTGATGAAGGGTCGTAAAATAACCTACTAAAATAAAAATAAAAAAAATATTTTTTTATACACTAGTGTCTTGTGCAAACTAAGTCCATAAGAAGTTCAAATAAAAATTGTTCGGATTTATTTTCAATAAATACTAGACATTTTGAAAATTATTTGCTTCCATAATAGTGAAACATACTCTCTCAATGTTTTTTATGCCAAATAGTTTTCCTTGAACCTATCCATCTTCAGTTCTCGAGTTTCAATGCGAAAACGCAAGTAACATTGTCAGGACGATTTGCGAGTTTTTCATGTGGGAGTAATGCATTAGCTATTTGAAACATTGTGTTGTATTTAATTTGATTCCTATATTTAAAATTATACATGTGAATTTATGGCAAAATGATGTTATGGAATGGACTGAAATTAGTTTCTATGACATCAACATTGGTTACATTAACATGTATTTTTTTCATATCGTTTATCAAATGAACATTTCTCATGATTTTGATCTTGGCTATTCTTTTTGGATCATTATACATTGCTGATTTTCGCACTTTTCTTTCTTTCAGAACAACTATCTCGAAGACAAAATTGTGAAGTGTGGAAGAAATGAAGACTTATTGTCTAGCTGCATTAACAATAATTGAATGTCAAAATGTATTTTATTAGTTAATTTTTGGAGCACCAACATTATTTTTAAATATATCACAATAAAATTTACAATTTTCACATTGAAAGCATCAAGGAAGAGACTACAGTTGCTGATAGTGTCTGTGAAAATGGAAGCGAAGTGCAGTAAATATCGGTGGTGTGTGTTCGTAGTTTAAAAACAGTTCTGGGGATCTTCCTCACATCTTTTGTAATCATCTTGGTAACCAAAAACATAGCACTACAGATGATGGTAGTTATTAAAGAATAAGGACTACATCAGTGACTTCAAGAGTATTCATTGTTCCCATTTTATTTATCTTTCCTTATACTGTAGATCTTTGTTTTAAATGATAACATGTTTCTTTTTAACATGCATATTGACATTTTAAGACGAAACTAACCTGAAACGTTCTCCCAGACACCCTCTGTCATTTTGCATCTTCCAGATTCTATTATTTAATTGGCAGTGAAACGTCTGTTGAGAAATGGTTCCCATTGCCTCCATATATGGTAACCGTCTAGGACGTTTATGGATTTTGCTTGCCTGGCAATGTTAAAGAGACTGGATAGTCTGAAAGTATTGCAGTTGTGTAAAACTGAAGAAATTTTGCTATCATTCTTCAACTTTTGAATCAATTTACAATTTTTATAGCATACGCAGAATATTTACAGGTTTATTTTGGTTTTCAGTTTATCGTTTTTACCTCATATACTTGGTTTTATAAAAAATTTTAAACTTGAAAAGTATTAATTAAATTTAAGTTAAAAATATATGTATTTTAGGAACATTTTCCTCAGAAACTACTGGGTCTAAGAGGTTCAAATTTTGTATATTCCTATTTCATATGGTAGTGAAGAAGCATGCACATTTTCACATAGTTATCAAAAGTATTATGGATTTTACAAGCAGAAAAGTATGAAAAAATATGAAAAATTGTAAATAATTTTTTTCAGTAAGGAAAATAATTTTTTTCTATTAAACGAATATTCATAATGTGATGAAAATGGCGGAAAATATAGTCAGCTGCATTGGAAATATACTTGAATTTTTAGGAACCTAAAAGGTTTCTGAGAAAAATGTTCTTAAAATACCGGTACTTTGTTTTTAACTGAAATTTAATCAATATTTTTAGGTTTAAAATTTTTTTATAAAATAAAGTATATGAGATAGATAGCCTGTTAATATTGTGTGTATACTGTAAAAATTGTAAATGGATAGATTTAAAAGTTGAAGAGTAATAGCGAAATTTCTTCACTCATACATAACAGCCATACATTCATATTACCCAGTCTGCTTAAATTCCAGTCCTAAGGAGAAAAGCATCTGTTATCACTGAATTGTTACCCTGATGATAAATTAATTATAAATGTGGATTAAGACTAGCAAAGTTGAATCTTAACATTAGGCAAGGGGTTAAATCCCAAATCTCTCTGCAGTGCATATGAAGAGAAGGCATATATATGTCATTGTTGATAGTGATTCATCTGTCGGACAGGAATGTTAAGCTTGATGGACCCCTTGGTTCTATTTTACAGGAGTAGACTACGTGCCGGCACCGGGTTTCCCCTTCTTCCTTCCTCGTATTCATCATCATCACTTTTAAATGCACATTTAACATAAGCTTAATATGGCAATTCCTTTGTTTTTTAGAACTTTGAACATGTATTTATATTAGGCGATTGTCAAGATTGCCAAGACTAGACCATGATAACCATGTGACTCTGATTCATCCCATAGCCTGTCTTTCTCGTTAGCCATGGTGATGCCTTATTGGTGTCACTTATGTGGTTCAAACCTGTCTTAGGACAGTTGACTACAGTCACGCTCAAACCTCCTGACATTTGCAGGTGTGCCTGCTTAGAAAGTCTCAAAATCAAATAACAAATGTGCTCGGAAAAATTAGTATTTTTTTAGGACCCTGCATGTATATATGATGATTGTTTATTGTTTTCTGAACACACAGAAACAAAAATCACATGTCTACCCCCAGCAGTTCCAATTTTATGGATTAATACAGTAAAACCCCGATAAGACACTGTTCAAGGGACCACATGTAAATTGCGTATTAACCGGGTCCACATATTAGACGAGTATACTAATTTTGACTTATATACAGTAGGGTAGGTTAGGCTAGGTTATGTTATGTTATGGGTGGGGGGGGGGGGTTGTCTTTAAGGAGTTTTAAAGGTCTCCTGCACATAAGCCTAAAAGGCTTATTGTACATCCCTATTGGAATGGACACTAGCATTGTCTTTCAAACTCTGTTCCTTTGACTAGCAACAGTATTTTGGCTCCAACATTAATGTCCATTTCTAAATCTTCCCTTGTTATGGAAAGGGAAAATCTTTTCCTTTCTAGGAATGTACAGTCAAACAGGATATGCGAAGCAGTCTCTTCCTTCTGTTTGCACATTCGACACATGGGTTTCTGAGTTCCGCTGTGCATAGGTGTTTCCTGAAGTGACCATGACCAGTAATTAATGCAACTACGCTTCTCATTCCTCTTCTGCCCAATTTGAGCAGAGATGAGGAAAGAGAGTTGTTTGGACCTAGGACCAGTTTTCTGGCCAGTTTTTGTCCAGGATAGGATTGCCATCTAATTTTATGTCTTTCCTTAATCCATGTCTTAACCGAGGTTTTGGTACTGAGTAAACTGATTCCAACCACGGGTTCAGGTCCAACAAAGGGTATCTCCGTACCCTTTTTGGTCAGTTGATCTATATACATTATCTGTTAGCATTTTTCTTTATTGAAATACATGATTCGCACTTCACTTCTGCCAAAAGAAAACTCCCCGTGTATTTGAGTGAAAAGCTGTTGGAGAAAGAAGAAATAAAAACCTTAAGGGGGGGGGGGGGGGGGAGAGATTCGGTGGAGTGGAGAGCATTCTCCATCTCTTTCAATATAATGTGATGGGGCTATTTCAAATCAAGCCTATCATTCAATTTATTTTATCACACTGCGCCATTGTATTATTCGACAACTTTATCAACCCTAATAAAAGTAAAACTATTACAAAAACTTATATAAACTGAGCGAGTATGATTAGGCCTATTTACATCTGAATCAACTAATTTTTCCTATATTTTGTGACTTTTAATTTTATTCGACGCAATCTGATGATGATGATTATTATTATTATTATTATTATTATTATTATTTTGCACCTCCCTATCAAACTAATCTCAGGTAAAGGGTCGCGCTCCACAGTTTTAAAACTACTGCCGCTTAGAGAGGGGGGGGGAAGAGGCGCGAAGAGAGTAACTATGACAACGTCGCGAACGCCAGGAGGTTTGAGCGCGACTGTAAACGACAACACTGAAAATACTGCCAAATAAACTGCATTCGGTTCAAGATTGGAAAGGGAACTGCTTTTATAAAAAAAAATTACCAACATTGGGCAACGGTGGGAAATGAATGTTTAATAGTTGGCAATTTGGAACATAATCGGCAGTTGTTTGACTTTGTTGCACTGTCCTAGTGATCGAGAAGGCAGTGGCAGACGGCAATTCTAGGCCTTTGAAATTGAATATAGGTTATGTTTTCGCTGAAGAAAAATTGGGGAAACGAGAGAATCACTTACTAGTGTGAGTTCTAATATAAATATATTGAGTATTTGGATTTTATTTTGAGAACATATTCCACTTCCAACGTAGCCGGTCTATTATTAAATCTACAATTGTACATAACTGCACGTTAGTGTAAATCGTATAATTCTGAAAGACTCGGAAACTGTACAGATTTACTTATTGTAATAATTATTTAGGCTAAACTAGCGCTGAGTTAATTTCCTTCGTTCACCATTTAGGCTAAACTAACGCTGAGCTAATTTCCTTTCCGCTTCTACGCCTTGCATAAACGAATCTGCGACAGGTTAGGTTTGGTTCGTTATACTTTTGTTATGTCTTGCATTATACTATCAACTCCATCTCCACAAGAAATCCAGGTGAAACTAGCGCTGAGATAGTCATCCCAAACCCCGACCTCCACCCCTAAGAGCGCCAGACCTTATATACACGTCAGTCAAGGCCTTCTGACAAATAAAAGCAATTGACAATAGATATCTCAGTCGTGACAACCTCATAAAATATCCTATCAATTGAATAATCGATCTTGCTACGTACAACATAATTATATTATTATATTATCACCTTTGGGTTGAAGGTACGAGTTACATTTTATAATGTGTTCTTTCTTGTTTTAGGGGAAACCCCTGTTGGTGACTTGGTCCCCAAACCCTCATGCAATTAATTTATAATAATTAACCGGTCCATCACCTTTGGGTTGAAGGTACGAGTTACATTTTATAATGTGTTCTTTCTTGTTTTAGGGGGCTCCGCCCCCTAAAAACCCCTGTTGGGGACTTGGGCCCCCAAACCTTCATGCAATTAATTTATAGTAATTAACCGGTCCATCACCTTTGGGTTGAAGGTACGAGTTACATTTTATAATGTGTTCTTTCTTGCCCCCTAAAAACCCCTGTTGGGGACTTGGTCCCCAAACCTTCGTGCAATTAATTTATAGTAATTAACCGGTCCATCACATTTGAGTTGAAGGTACGAGTTGCATTTTATAATGTGTTCTTTCTTGTTTTAGGGGGCTCCGACCCTTAAAAACCCCTGTTGGGGACTTGGTCCCCAAACCTTCATGCAATTAATTTATAGTAGCCTAATAAACCGGTCCATCACCTTTGAGTTGAAGGTACGACTTATATTTTATGATGTTCTTTCTTGCTGTTGTGGACGGCCCCCAAGCCCTTGTGCAATTAATTTATAATAATTAACCGGTCCATTACATTTGAGTTGAAGGTACCGGTACATTCTTTAATAAATCACTGAAAAACAAATGTGAATATAATAAATTGTAGGATGTGGAGTACGAAATTATTATTATTTTGTGGCGCATCATTTTTACGTAAATAACGACAATTGAAAAGTAACATGCCACATAACATTATTTTAAGAAATACCGGAAACATGCATGAATAATATTCACCATTCTTAATGATCGTGGGATAGAAAAAAAACATATGGAATAGAAATTACATGCGTATAATAAACAATAAGCAAACCATCTTCGATTAATCATTTCAAAACAACGTGAATATAGCGTGCATTGTGTAGGAAAATAATTTCTTATATGTTGCTCCTAATGTGCATCATTGTTAACTTATGTAAACAAATGAAATTTAATATGGCATATAAACATTATTTGAAGAAGGATAGGAGATATTAAGTAATATTCATCGTTATTAATGATCTTCGGATGGAAAATAACAATGAAATATGTATAAAATAGAAATTACATATAGGTGAGCATATAAAAAACAATAAGTAGAATCATTTATTTGATTAATAAGCTTAAATTACTCCAGGTTTAGTGTAAGAGTGGTCTATGTAACAAGTACCGGTTACTAGGAAAATACCCGGGTTTTTTTTGTGGGTTTATCATATATGCAAGGGATACCATAACAAAAACCTAAACTAATCAAACCTAACCTGTCATAGATTTATATATGCAAGGTTTATAAGTGGAGTACGAAGGGAACTACCTCAGCACTAGTTTAGACACAATCCTGTTATAAAGTCAACGATTTATCTTCCGAAATCACCAGAACTACCTCAACGTTTCACCATTATTTACTTTAGCGATATCGTTTCTATCCACTATTTCTCCACTTTTTCCCGGGTGATTTTCATGCAGCCAGGCTGGAGCTTACCCCATCACTCTCCAGAAGTTAGGTTTGGTTAGTTTCAGTTACGTTCTCCCTGAAACTTCTCAACTTGTTTTTTGGTGGTGTATAATATTTGCCGCAATTAAAAACAAAACTGTTTCTATTTACTTTCACTGACTGTTCACAACGTCCACATATTTGTATTTATTTATTTACTTTATCGTTATCGTTATGTTCGTTTCCATAATTTCTCCACTTGTTCCTGTGTGACTTTCATGCAGCAATGCTTTAGACTGCCCGCCACTCTCCAGAAGTTAGGTTAGGAAAAACTTTTTGTTCAGTGGTGCTCGAATCGAAGCGGGACTCGGGATTTTTATACGAAAATCGGGACATCTGATAACCTTAAATATCAGTGGCAGGTTAGGTTTGGTTAGTTCAGGCTTTTGGTATGCATTGCATATACGCATTTTGCTCAGTAGGTGGGTACCAATTCAGATATCTGCTATCCTTTGATAGCGCAATTGTAAAGAATTACCTCGACTACTATAGGTTTTTAACGGAGAAATATCTTCTCTCCGGTGCTGGTTCTCAGCTCCTCGGTTCTACGACTACCTACTATAGATAAAGTATTAGGCTCACCCATTTGTGGAAGATTGGGGTTAGGTGGAGTCTATTAACTGAGTAACTATTAAATTAATACAAAATGTCAATTTGACATTGCCCCTCTATGGTCCCTGCCCTTAATTTGATTTTCTTTCATTTCATAGATCATGTTTTTCCACATAACTTACGTAGAGCAGTAATTATAATATCCTAACTTTATCGAAGTTCAACAGGTTTTAAATGGGTAAAGAAAAAACGTGACATGCCGTGATGGAAAAGTGCATGTAAGTTAATGTTATTTGAAGTAATACGGAAGATTGGTCTTTGTTCTCTTTAGTCACTTGTTGCTTTTCATACAGTTTTTGAAATGCTTGTTCTTGTGCAAACAGATACTGGAGATATTTTTACTAGTTTAGTATTAATCTTAAGTTTCTCCTAATCCTACTTGTCTGTGGTGTAATAATCATGATGAAGATCTGGAACACATTCTTCTATAATGTCCATTCATAAACCACAAAAGAAGTAAATTAAAATCATCAGTACCAGTTGCTGAAGACATAGCCCTGCAGTATATATTGATTACACCCCAACTCTGGCTACTAGCAACAGGCATCTGTAATGAATACTGATAAAAGTACCCTCCATTTCTCGTGAAAAACAACAACTGAATAGACTACAGTGGACTATAGTGGACTTTATTTTGTCAGCAAACAGCTGGATATATTAAGAAGATTGATTGATTAAGTTTCTCTGGTAATTCAGTAGAAAACATTGAGTAATTGATTAACTAGTGGACTAACTTGTGTTAATTATGTAAGTCTGTGCGGCTTACAGCTGTTGTCTTCATAATCCATTTTGAATCTTCCATACACTACTTTTAACAGTTGAATATAAGTAATTGATTAACTAGTGGACTGGTACTCATGTTAATCAATTACTTATATTCAAGTGTTAAAAGTAGTGTACACAAGATTCAAAATGGATTGTCAAGAAAACATTGGCCAATATTGTGGACATCATTGAGGATCCATAACAGATTAGATTTGGTTTGTTCAGGCTTTTGGTCTGCCTACCAAAAATGAAGACATATCAGAAACCTGAACAAACCAAATCTAAAATGTCATTAATCCTCCATGATGTCATTGATGTCCGTCATATTGGCAAAGTTTTCTACTGAATTACCATTTCTGCTTGGTGATCACATGTTCTTTTCTTAATGTAAGTTAATTTTTTTCTGAAATTTTTATTAATACTTATTTAGTTTTTCTCTCTATATAAGGAATGTCACTCTTATATGTAACATTTACTTACTTACTTACTTACAAATGGCTTTTAAGGAACCCGAAGGTTCATTGCCGCCCTCACATAAGCCCGCCAGCGGTCCCTATCCTGTGCAAGATTAATCCAGTCTCTATCATCATACCCCACCTCCCTCAAATCCATTTTAATATTATCCTCCCATCTACGTCTCGGCCTCCCTAAAGGTCTTTTTCCCTCCGGTCTCCCAACTAACACTCTATATGCATTTCTGGATTCGCCCATACGTGCTACATACCCTGCCCATCTCAAACGTCTGGATTTAATGTTCCTAATTATGTCAGGTGAAGAATACAATGCGTGCAGTTCTGTGTTGTGTAACTTTCTCCATTCTCCTGTAACTTCATCCCGCTTAGCCCCAAATA
This sequence comes from Periplaneta americana, assembly GCF_040183065.1. Lineage (NCBI taxonomy): Eukaryota > Metazoa > Arthropoda > Insecta > Blattodea > Blattidae > Periplaneta > Periplaneta americana. Next base: position 54,721,888 of record NC_091127.1, read on the forward strand.
TTTTCCTTAGCACCTTATTCTCAAACACCCTGAACCTATGTTCCTCTCTCAGAGTGAGAGTCCAAGTTTCACAACCATACAGAAGAACCGGTAATATAACTGTTTTATAAATTCTAACTTTCAGATTTTTGGACAGCAGACTGGATGATAAGAGCTTCTCAACCGAATAATAACACGCATTTCCCATATTTATTCTGCGTTTAATTTCCTCCCGAGTGTCATTTATATTTGTTACTGTTGCTCCAAGATATTTGAATTTTTCCACCTCTTCGAAGGATAAATCTCCAATTTTTATATTTCCATTTCGTACAATATTCTGGTCACGAGACATAATCATATACTTTGTCTTTTCGGGATTTACTTCCAAACCGATCGCTCTACTTGCTTCAAGTAAAATTTCCGTGTTTTCCCTAATCGTTTGTGTATTTTCTCCTAACATATTCACGTCATCTGCATAGACAAGAAGCTGATGTAGCCCGTTCAATTCCAAACCCTGCCTGTTATCCTGAACTTTCCTAATGGCATATTCTAGAGCGAAGTTAAAAAGTAAAGGTGATAGTGCATCTCCCTGCTTTAGCCCGCAGTGAATTGGAAAAGCATCAGATAGAAACTGACCTATACGGACTCTGCTGTATGTTTCACTGAGACACATTTTAATTAATCGAACTAGTTTCTTGGGAATACCAAATTCAATAAGAATATCATATAATACTTCCCTCTTAACCGAGTCATAAGCCTTTTTGAAATCTATGAATAACTGATGTACTGTACCCTTATACTCCCATTTTTTCTCCATTATCTGTCGAATACAAAAAATCTGATCAATAGTCGATCTATTACGCCGAAAACCGCACTGATGATCCCCAATAATTTCATCTACGTACGGAGTTAATCTTCTCAAAAGAATATTGGACAAAATTTTGTACGACGTCAACAAAAGTGATATTCCTCGAAAGTTACCACAGTTGGTTTTGTCCCCCTTTTTAAAAATAGGTACAATTATGGACTCCTTCCATTGTTCTGGTACAATTTCCTTTTCCCAAATAGCAAGTACAAGTTTATAAATTTCGCTATATAATGCACTCCCACCCTCTTGTAGTAATTCTGCTGGAATTTGATCGATACCTGGAGACTTGTACTTTTTCAGATTTTCTATCGCAATTTCGACTTCTGAAAGCATGGGTTCGGGTATAAATGGCTCAGCAGTTTGTATTTCAATTTCGTCCCGATCATTTCTATTTGGCCTATGTACATTTAGTAGTTGCGCAAAATAATTTTTCCATCTGTTTAGGATTGATGGAGAGTCTGCAAGCAAGTCACCATTCTCATCCTTGATCACTTTACCCTTGGCTGATATCCGTTCTTAAATTCCTTTATACCCTTATATAAATCTCGAATGTTTTTATTCTTACTATTTGTTTCTACTTCATTCAGTTTTTCCTTCAAGTAACCTCTCTTTTTATTCCTAAGTGTACGACTTGCTTCCCGTCTTTCATTGAAATAATTATCCTTATATGTAGCATTACATTGAAAAACTTTTTGTTCAGTGGTGCTTTTGTTACATTTATTAACCAACGATTAAAACTAGGATGAGATGGTAAACTGAATGTAAAAGCTAACATTACACAGTACAACTTATAAAAGTACACTGCTGTACTGATTTTTATTCCATTATATGAAATCTAAGTATGTCTAGTAGAAGGGATAAAGACAGCAACTACACAACAAATTTCAAACCCCTGCTACTACTTTAAATATCCCCCATATATATATATATATATTTTGCTAATGGCAGGCATTTGATTTTTCGTTGTGTAGCCAATTGTGTAGACCAATTTACCGACAGAGTTGTTGCCCAGGGTGTGCCAAAGGAGGCTGGTCTAGCTACACTGGCGATGGTAGGAGATGGTGATGGGGATTTGTTGGGATGCCACAGGGGAACCGGAGCTCCCAGAGCTGTGTTACCTGTACCACGGGCTTGTCCAATACAAGTTATAAATTGGTGGTACACCGGGGATCAAGCCTGGGTCCACAGGATTAGAAGTACAGTGCTCTAGCCACTAGTCTACCGTGGCAGTTTAATACCCCTAATGTAGAAGAAAAAAAGAGTGGATTAAAAGCTAATTATGTTGATATTACAGCAAAGATTTATTTCTTTTACAGATTGAGTATGCAGGGAATCAAGAAAGCATATGTGATACTTGGACTAAGAAGGTGTTCCTTGTTTCAAAATAGAACTGGTCATTCAAATTTCAATTTTCTTGTTAAAGATCACTCGACTATTGATATATTAAACTGTAGATATTGTACAGCAGTTTTGAATGCTTCCACAAGTGGTGATAACAGATTTCAAAATCCGAAAATAGCATCATTACTTGAAGTTACTGTGAAGGAAGGAATTAAACCTGATGACCTTTTAAGTGCTATAGAAACATCTCCGGAATTAATGACCAAGTCTCCATTACAGTGGGAGAACTACTTCAAGGAATTAAAATATCATGGATTTACAACCAAAGATAGCTTACAAATGTTGATCCATTATCCACAATTACTTAACATTGTGGAGAAAGGTGAACTTAATTCGTCAATGGAAGTGTGGTTGAATTGTCAATTAGGATTTGAAAATGTACTGAATTTGCTGGTAGAGTGCCCACATTTCCTTTCTGTTCGAGGGAGGGAGCTCTCACGCAGGATACCATTGCTTCAATCATTAGCTAAATCACGTGGGAAGAATGTTACAAAGCTACTGCAGAACTGCCCATCTCTTTTGTTTCAAAATTGGAAAGACGTGGAAGCAAAGTTGGCTTATGTAGAAGATGTTATGAAGATAGATACAAAGAAGGAGAATATAACCAAGTGCTATATGTTTAATCGTTCTTTGGATGAGATAAAGACAAGACATGTCTTTTTACAAAGGTTAGTATCATAATCCTACTTATTTCTCCACCATCATTATCATCATCATATCATCTGCTTATTATGTCCTCTGATTAGAGCAGTGGTCGTCATCATGCCCTGAAATGAATGAAGGGTAAGGAGTGTCTCAGAATATGCACTGTCGTGCAGAAGGGAGAGAGAGAAAACATGCCAGCCAGCAGCCTCAGATGCACGACAGTGCAGTTTCTTATCCATGGGTAAGAGACGCTAGCCCGAGGGTACACTGTGCTGGTGACCGCAGGGTTAGAGGGTTGATTGCAAATTCTGCTTTCTATTTAGTCTATTGTATCTCCTGCGTTTTTTATGTTACTTCACTTTTCTGTTCAGTTATATCTTTTACTTTCAGATTCTTCTTGATCTAGTTTATTCATTGTTTTCATTGCCTGCCAGTGGGTTTTTTCATCTTTAAATTTAATCTTAAATAATATTTTTTTTATTGTTTTTCCTTTTTCAATCGTCAAGAATACCTCTATACTGCAAATAATAATAATAATAAATTTCACTTTTCCCTTCTGAGGAACCTCAAAATGGACATACTGTATAGATTTTGGCTTCCATATATTACGGCACTGTGATGGTTATGATTGATTGATTGATTGATTGATTGATTGATAGATATGAACATGTATCTAATAGTTTAATGATCCAAGACATCGGTATGAAGACCTTCATTTTTAGCACAGCTAAATTCTGCACCATATCCTAGCAGATATTTTGCGAAGATAATCAAGGGTCACTTTGTTGAGGGCATCTTCCATAGCTGCTCTTAATAATTGTGTTATAACGGTGATTTCGCATTTTGTCCTTGATGAACCCCCCCAGAGAGCATTATCAGGTGTTGTAAGATCGGGACTTTGTGGAGGCCAGGCAAAAGGAGCTTGATCATCTGCAGATCCTCTTCCAATCCACCGGTTGGGAAAGGTCATATTAAGATATTGGCACACTTACAATTTGAAGTGTCGCTAATGCACGTTTTTCCCACCCCAACATTGTTGCTTTCCTTATTAGTTCCAAACTGAAGGGGTCATGAAATTTCATCTTCACTGTTTCCACAATGTCCCCGATATGACTTCTTTCATGAAGTCAAATCACTATCATTAATCTTTGTTCAATGGTAAACTGACTCTGGTCAACCATGTTTGTTTATAACTGCATAGTTACCAAGGTAGCATGATACCAACGTAAACATGGGGGTACCAATGTTTACATTCAACATTCACAAAGTAAGTGAAATAAGAATACATAGAGGGTATGTCCACTTTGTGACCTCACAATCTATGCGGTAATTGAATTTTATATGTTACTGTATTTTATTTTACAGAGCTGGAATCTATATCACACCAGGAAGAATAAAAAAGACCAGAAAAGAACAGGCACAACAACCATGGAGCAATAACCCACGTCTAAGTCAGATCACAGACACTAGTGATGTTAAGTTTATATCAGAAGTAGCTAATAGCCTCACAGTGGAAGAGTTGGAAGTCTTCAGGGAAATGTACAGTGAACAATTGGATGAAGAAAATGTGAGTGGGAGTGATGATGACTCATCTGATGATGAGTGAATACTGTTTTGTAGTAATAGTAATTACATGTAATGTTGTTCTTAATAAAATCTGAGGAAAAGCTTGATAACACACTTTTTTTTTTAGATACCTGTATTACCAACTTTGTAATGAAGTATTCTATATCGCTAGAGATCCATGAAATTCGTAGATGCAATAATGTGGATTATTCTCTTTTTGCAAATTTTTTACACCATTTGTAAGTCTTCCCATAACCTCCCAAAAAAACTCCTTTTGAATTGCGAAATACCATGAATTTGTATAATAATGCGAAATAGTAATATACGTTACAAGAGCGGTATGTTGACGTTTTCATGGTCGAGGAAAAGATTGAAAAAGCGAAACGTAGTTGAGCTTTTTTAATTTCCGAGAACATGAAAACAAACATACTGCTCGTGTATCGTACATTATTTTGTGCGAAGATCGTTTATTATATACCTGAAAGACGAATTTCTAATTAGTTGCAATGAATTCTCCATGTTGGTTTCTGTTTAATGACGCAACTTCTGAACACCAAAATATCATACTTCTACATTGTTGCTATAAAATGTTTTCTGTGTTTACTATACTCCAGCAGGCCATGATATACGTCTGTCTTTTTTTTCCCCCAGTCTATAAATGCGAACTTAAAACAAACGGTAAGGTTATGTAATGATTTATTTTTCATTTTAATATTTTAACAATATTATTTATATAACATATTGCAGTAATAACATCGGCATCTGGAATCTTGTTGATTTTTTCAGGGCTTCCTTAATGTTACTTGTATCAGGAATGCAATAAGTTTCGTGGAGTAGTAGACTTTACTTAATTTTTGCAAATATTTAAAAACAATAATTAACATTGCAATTTAGGTGAAATTGCAGTGGTAAGTTTCCAATTTATAATTATTACTATGTTAAACGTCTCTAAAAATAATATGTTAAAAGCCTAAAGCAGTAAAATGAATGTCGCGCTTAAGCGGTAAGAGGAGGGAAATTGTTATGTGTGTTACGTTGGGAATACTGAATGTGGTATTTCACACTTGCCGCGTATTGGTTCTGTGCGGAAAACAAGCAAATACGCACGATCTCGCACAAAGAGTTTTTAAACGAATTCCAGGAATAATTGTTGTTTTATTTGCGAAATCTATGAAGGCCAGTGGCATGCGGTAGTGTTGTGTGAAGGGAAACAGTGCCTGTATGTATGCCATTGCTCAACTGGGCTTCGATGCCTTTGCCTACATACAGTGTTTCCGTGGAATCACTTCCCCGAAAACGTCATCATTGCACTCTGCTGATGAAGGCTATGTTGTTCTGCAAGGTCTAATAAAAGAAGAAATGAAGTGACCAGAGTGTACAGCTCAATTCAACAATCTTGGCCCTTGTCCTTGCTTGTTTGGCTAATGAGCGAGCTGGGTGTTGCATTATAAGAAATAAATTTAATCACAAATGTGTATAGGAGGGGAAGAGGAAGAAGCAGAATGAAAATAATATCTATGCTCGTAGCTGAGGGACACTCCATGTCGAGAAAATATAAGTCATTATGACATTGTTAGTCAACAGACGTAGTGGTTAATAACGGGAGTCCACACCTGTGGAGTAATGGTTAGTGGTCTGACTGCAAAACTAGGTGGCTCAGGTGTAAATCCTGGGCAAGTTACTTCGTTGAGGTTTTTTTCAGGGTTTTCTCGCAGCTCAATATGAGCAAATGCTGGGTAACTATCGGTGCTGGACCCTTGACTGCTTTCCCCAGCATTATCACCTTCATTTCATTCAGACGCTAAATAACCTGAGATGTTGATACAGTGTCGTAAAATAACCTACTTAAAAAAAAAAGGAATGAGATGTGTGGAAGAATATTGTGTTTTTAAGACTGAGTGTACCGCGACATGATAAGGAGAAAGTACTATAGTGTTATGACTGTGTGGCCTTAGTTGTACCCATATGTACACTTGCAAGATAATTATTTGCTCTTTGAGGGAGTTTGTCAAAGCAGAGTTAATCGTCATGGTTACTTTTTCCTAAAAGGTAAATTTTGGTTGAAAATTAGCAAGCTAGCTAGAATCCAAATCTTATGCATATTGGTGTATTAAAATATATACAGGGTGTTCCATTTATCTTATGCACCTCAAATAACTTTTATGTTTGGACTGGAATTGAAAATATTTTTGTTGGAAGTTATTTTACAACAAGGGGCTAACATAAGTATGGAGATTTGGTTCATGTAACTGCACTCTCGTTCTGTAGCTTAAAGATAATGCTATCAGTGGATAAAAGTGCTGTTTATCTACGTGTTAAATTACGAGACTTACAAAGCCCAGTTTGTGAGTGCAATAGTAGGAATTTTAAACATGCCCAAGAAATTCGGAGTGGAGTACCATTGCAGCCGGCACACTTTGCTTTTATTTTTAGCAACAGGAAGATTAACTCCTTTCGTTACTTTAATTGTACATGGTGGTTCTGTGTTTAAGGGCTTGCAACATGGGACAGCCATGCTCTGAGATATTTTATATTTTGGGGGGTTGTATGCATCTCGGCATTTCCTGGGGCTGCAGCATTGATCAGCTGAGTGTGTGGCTTATGTTTGCTTGTTACCACAGTCTAGTATATACAGTCACGAAACTCAATACGCAGTAAATATGCATACATAAATAGTTGCTAACCACTAGGATCGCTACTATCGCCTCATTACAGACAATGCAAAATAGTACCTGCATAGTCTATTGTTCCTAGTACTCTCATAAACTCAAGCTTCGTGACTGTATATACTAGACTGTGATGTTACTGGATTTGTCATTTGTTTTTGTATTTCAGAGTTATGTAGGCCTACAGAATTTCCAGAAAGAAACCATGCAGCCATGCAGAATGTCGTCTCTTTATATAGACAATTCCAACAATAACTATGACGTATTAATTAATAAATTATTATTACACTTTAACAAGCTGAATAGTAGCTTGCAAGGCCAAATATAAAATCGACGTATTTTTAAGGAAACTTGATTTCTGGTCGACAACACTTGACAAAAAGAAATTTGATTCATTCTACTGTATTAAAGAACTCATGGAACATTTAGCTGCTACGTATGTAACATGTGATGGGACAAAATAATGAGTTTGTTTTTGCGAACATGCAGTTAAGTTTGCACAATTGAAGATATTCCCGGAAAAAGGATCTTACATTTATTTAATAAAATATGTGACTTAGGTGGAAAAAGTAATTTTGAAGCATTCATTTATAACAATAAATTATTGAATCCAATAGCTTAAATAGCTGAATAAACGTATATTCTTGATTAGTCAAATGGTTCTGCTAGTAAATATAGGCCTAACGAAATATGTCCCTGAAATTATTTTCCTTCCTGTTTCACTTCGCGATTACACCTGATCTCTTACAGTAAGAAGTCGTACTTTGACGGTCCCAAACTCTACTAATAGCTCCATAAATATATTTCCACTCTATTATAATACAATCCTTATTTTGTTCTTGAAAACAGTACGACAATAGCCTATTGGAAGAAACAAGTAATGTCAAACAGGACCTTTGGCTACAGGAAATCAGAAATTATCTTAGTGGACAAACTAAAAAAAAAGTAATCAGGAAGTTGTCGTTGGTAGTAATGTAATATATGTGTATGTTCTTTTATTCATAACACATATACACCTTTTTCTTCCCTAGAGCTTCCCATGAATTGACTCGGTGTTTATTGCCTATATGCAACATACGGAAAGTTTCTTTTTTCTTCCTTTTTAGATCTGTTTTCTCGAACACGGATTCTAACCTTACTATCATTATTAATATCTGGGTCAGGGTGCGAATTAAGATTTCTGATGGGGGGGATAGAATCCTAAATTGAGAATACCATACATAAAATTATTAGTCTCATTCGATACGGCTCAATGCTTTGTCGCACTGAGTTGCTTGTCTTGCATCTTGATAATAATAATAATAATAGTAGTAATAATAATAATTATATCCATAAGCAGGCTTAAGAGATAAGATGTGTAATTTCTAAGTTATTAATT